>NW_025968006.1:0-25000 GCF_021869965.1 Rhincodon typus
GGGTGGAAATGTGGATTTGTGGTTATGGTTTAAAAATGGCAGAGCAGGCACTGTAGGCAGAATGGCCTAATTTGTTCTTTGTTTATTTACAGAAGGGCATAGATTGGCACAGGGGCATGAGGTGCCAAGTGGTGTAGAATCAGAGGTATAGGGTCATAAAGGACTATAGGACTGAATGCAGGAGGTATAGGGTCATAAAGGACTATAGGACTGAATGCAGGAGCAATGGTTGGCAAGGTGGGCATGGAAATGGAATGGGGAGTAAAGGGATGAGAATAGGAGGAATGTTTTTCATTTAGTCTTTGTTTTGAAACCCAGAGAGCAGGGCTGGAATGCCAAGATAGGCTTTCTGCCCAGCTGGCTTCAAGAGCCTCCGCCCTTCCCTGGTCACCTGGCCCAACTCCCAATCCTGCCCACCCTCCTCAGATTGAAGCTGGGAAGGTTTCAGTCATAAAGAAAGACTGGATAGGCTGAAGCCTTTTTCACTGGAGCGTGTGAGATTGGGAGGTGACCTTACAGAGATTTATAAAACATTTAGTTGCAAAATTGAATCAGATTTTCAGACAGAGTTTCATACTTAGAGTCATAGAGTCATACAGCACGGAAACAGATCCTTTGGTCCAACTCATCCATGCCGACCTGGTTTCCCTTACTAAACTAGCCCCATTTGCTTGCATTTGGCCCATATCCCTCCGAAACTTTCCTATTTATGCACCTGTCCAAATTTCTTTTAAATGTTGAAACTATACCTGCATCTACCACTTCCTTTGGGAATTCATTCCACATATGCACTACCCTCTGTGTGAAAAATGTTGCACCTAGTCTCTCTTAAATCTTGCCCTTTTCACCTTAAACCTATGCCCTCAAGTTTTGAATTCCCCTACCCTAGGGAAAAACCTTTGTTATGCACCTTCTCTAGGGGGAGGCGATGGCCTAGTGATATTATTGCTGGACTGTTAATCCAGAGATCCAGATAACGTTCTGGGGACCCCGGCTCAAATCCTGCCAGGGCAGATGGTGGAATTTGAATTCAATAAATATCTGGAATTAAGAGTCTAATGATGACCATGAATCCATTGTCGCTTGTTGGGAAAAACACATCTGGTTTATGGAAGGAAATCTGCCATCCTTGCCTGGTTTGGCCTACATGTGACTCCAGACCCATAGGCAATAAATGCTGCCTAGCCAGCAACACCTTCATCCTGTGAATGAATAAAGAAAAAAAATGCCCCTCGTGATTTTATAAACCTCTATAAGGTAACCCCTCAACCTCCTATGCTCCAGGAAAAAAGTCTCAGCTTGACCAGCCTCTCCTATAACCCTCAAACTCTCCAGTCCCACTTGAATTCACAGATTACATCAGAGGACATTAGAACAGATAAACTAAAAGCACTCCTGATAGGGGGGTATAGATAGGGTTAATGATGGGTGTCCTATCCCTAGGATGGGGAGTTTCAAGATTAGGGGACTCGTTTTTAAGATGAGAGGAGAGAGATTTAAAAAAAAAGGGGCAAATTTTTTACTTGGTCGGGTGGTTCGCGTGTGGAATGAACTTTCTGAGGAAGTGGTGGATGTGGGCACAGTTACAACGTTTAAGAGACAGTTGGATAAGAACATGAATAGGAAAGGTTTGGAGGGATACGGGTCAGGAGCAGGCAGGTGGGACCAGTTTAGTTTGGGATTATATTTGACATGGACTGGTTGGACCGAAGGGTCTGTGTCTGTGCTGTATGACTCTATATCTGGGCAGCCAGATTAAAGGCCAGGTTTGCAGACCTGGCCTCTCTGTGCTTCCAGGCCTGGAATGAACATCGAGACCTTTATGTTTGCATGTGAAGAACTTACTGGCTGGGCAAGATCCATTACTGCTTCCAGAAGCCTGAACACACACACGAGCAGGCTCAGGAACAACTTCTTTCCAGCCATTATCAGACTTATGAATGGACTCTAGCCTCAAATAATGTAACCTGCGATGTAACCTGTATGCCTCTAAGTCTTTTTCATCTGTATATCCTTTGCTTGCTGCGATCTGCCTGTACCGCTCGTAAACAAAGCTTTTCGCTGTATTTCGGTACACGTGACAATAAAATCAAAATCAAATCGATAACCATAGACAAAAAGGAAACACTATTAGGGAAAAGACAAGGAGAAATTTGCAAGTAAGCACATCATCCTGATGTATACACCAAAAAATGGTTTGTCTTTAATGACACAATATCATATGAGCAGTCGATTTACTCAGTGTGCCATCAGGAGTGCTCCTAGTTCATCTGTTTTAATGTTCTCTGATGTAATCTATGAATACAAGTATGAAATTCTGTCTGAAAGTCTGATTCCAGTTTTGCAACTAAATCGCAGCATTGATCATGCTATCTTGTTCACAAAATCAAAGTAGAAAATTGTTTTACATCTTAAATTTGTGAGATTTATAAAATTATGCTTACTGAGATGATATTTTCATTCCCATGCCTCATTTAAAAATTAGATTATGCTTATGTTCATACTTTTGAAATGGAAATAATTTATCCTGTTATTTGACACTGCCATCTGTAAGTAAGTACTCAGTAATGATTGTCTACAAGCCTGCTTAAACATCATATCAGTTTACATCAAAATTGATTTTAATTCTGTTTCCCCTGCTATCTTCCAAATGTAATATTACAGCTTCAAATTAGGTTTATTGTGCAGCTGAGGAAAATATGAATCACTACACAAATCTATTTTGTTCCTCACCACAAGAACTTAAAGTACTTTGATACTCCTGAAAGAGCAGTCTATAGAGAAATTAAAGGCTTATTTAAGGCGATAGTAATTTTTTTCTGTGTTTCTGGTACTTTAACAAATCTTTTTTGTTTGTTTGTTTTCCTAAAATCTATTAAAAACGCTTAGAAGGGTGATCAAAATACCATAAAGGACAAAGCCACAATTTCCGATATCTATTTAATGGAGAGTGAAATATCATAGCACCCACTTTGGTACCACTTTTTGTAAATCTATAATTTGACTTAATTACCCATTTATGAATAATGACCTTTCTCTTCACACATAACATTAGTAGATGCAGTAAATCATTCCATTGGCTCTGGGTGGTGATAATGCAGCAGCAAATGTTATCCCTTTGTTACACCAATTGCAATTTTAACTCTTTGTCAACTCTTTTGCTACAACTCTTAATTGTGATGATTTTGTTCAAAAACCGTGAATCAAAGATTAGAAAACATGATGAGACAGCAAGAACTGCAGATGCTGGAGTCAGAGATAACACAGTGTGGAGCTGGAAGAACACAGCAGGCCAGGCAGCATCAGAGGAGCAGGAAAGCTGACATTTCGGGTTGGAAACCTTCTTCAGAAAATGGGAAGAAGGGTCCCGACCTGAAACGTCAACTTTCCTGCTCCTCTGATGCTGCTTGGCTTGCTGTGCTCATCCAGCTGCACACTGTGTTACCTTAGAAAACATGACGACTTTTGCAAGAAAGTATAGGTGAAGAAGCTGATGTTAGATAAACAGGAGCAGGCCTTAACATCCCGAACTTGCAGACAGAATAAAAATTTAGCCAGAGTTTCAACTCCTGGCTGCGGTCTGGTCCTTGCTGGAGAGTGTCCGAAGTGAATTGACTGTAGCACTCATTTAGGCTCATGTATAATGGTCGGACTTGGAGAAAGTGGGACAAGAAAACAGTGGCCCAAAAACTATCAGGTGTACATCGTGTCATCTATCCAATAATATAATGTGTTTTCCTCAAACAAGGTTTTTTGTTATCTTTTTACTGCACCCGGAATTTTCTAAAGCCTCCTCTGTTATTGAAACCAGGTCCCAATGCCCAGTCCAGTGCATGTACTACTCTGAGATAGATGATGGAAAGGTTTGAAAATGTAATCAAAACCCACAACAGTGCCTTGGGCAAACACAATGAGGCAAAAGCAGGACCTTTATTCACCTCCCCTACATTATTCATATGTTAGTGAGCTTTCTCCAAAGATTTACTGAAGTATTTCAGAATTATGTATGTGTCTATCTTATCATTTGCAGTGCATGACTGTGAATCATCCTTCATATTTAAATGCCGAATTTCAATTGTATGTTTTAATTTTCCTTGAATTGAGATCAAAAAATCAAATGAAATTCGAAGTTCTCACGTATGTGTTTTCTTGGGTCAGAACTATGGCAGAGTGCTAATGATCAGAAAGCTTTGGACATGGTGAATTTTGTCTGATAAATCTTCTGTAAGTTGCCTCGGGATATTTTGCTATCTTAAAGCTGCTGTGTAAACGCAAGATTTTATTGCTAATCAGAAAGCTGATCTGGGAAGAAAATGTACCATATGCAATCAATATTTTTCCCAAATTTTAAAACTAATTGTTATACATAAATTGTGACCTTGGCATTTTTTCATGTGCACTATCCCAGAACTGAAAAACCATATCACTGACGTTTTTAATTTGATTTTGAATTCATTATTTTTGGGTGTAGAATAGTATTTGTTTTGCTTATCAGAAAAGTTAGTTCATTTGTTTAAAAGTCACTGACTGGAATATTTTTGACAAACGGGTCTTTAATAGATAGCACTGCTGCCTCACAGCACCAGGGACCCAGGTTGGATTCCAGCCTCAGGTGACTGTCTGTGTGGAGTTTGCATGTTCTCCCTGTGTCAGCGTGGGTTTCCTCTGGGAGCTTCAGTTTTCTCCCACAGTCCAACAATGTGCAAGTTAAGTGGATTGGCCATGCTAAATTGTCCATTGTATCCAGGGGTGTGCAGGCTAGGTGCGTTAGCCATGGGAAATGCAGGGTGGGTCTGTGTGGAGAGGGTTGGTATGGACTGGATGGGCTGAATGGCCTGCTTCCACAGTGTGGGGATTTCATGATTATGTGATTGTTGTTCCCCTTCTGAATGAACTGTGGTGCCTTATCCACTTTGGTCTTTCTGGACCTATCTTTAAGATTTAGACTCACTTGATCATGTTTACATCTTTAGCGATGTTTTCTGCTTACTTTCACCCACCACCTCACTCCTGTACTACCACTCTGAACTATATCATGGGTCCTCCTCATTGTCCTGTACAGTGACTACCTCTGTTTCTTTGTGAGATCATCCACAGGTATGGTATTAGTTTCCACGTTTCTGTTGTAATGCCCAACCCCATCTCTCCACTGAATTCTCACATGCTGTTGGACTGTTACCCCAATACCAAATACTGTTGCCAGAGAACATTCTAGACCCCTATAGACAGAGTTACATAAAGTACCAAGGTGATATCCCTGGGTGTTTTAGGGAAGACATCCTGACAAGTCTATTTTCAAAGCTGATCAGTCACTGGATTTTCTAGCTGCATAGACTGGTCAATGTCAGGAGTATGCATTTCGTGGCACATATAATTCAGAGTCATGCACTTATATGTCTTTCTGATCCTGCACCAACTCTTCAAGCCCATCACCTCTGTCCTCGTGGCTCACTCTCCACTTCCATTGTGAAATATTTTGAGATTTGTTTTTAGGTTAAAGTCACTACCCAAATTCAAGCTATTCAGGCTTGCTGTTCTAGAATCTTGATCAGTTATCATTGAGAAGTCTTGTGTAAAAATGTAAAACAAAAGGCCCTAATGCAGAATATGTATTCATTTGCATAGCTCCTAATTCAACTGTCTGTCTTTCTCCTTTCTGACACTTATTAATCATCTTTATTGTGCCCGTGACCCACTTACATTTGTGTGTTACCACAAATCTACTCTGTTATTCCTCTAGTTAGTCACATAAACTGATTATGAGTGTGCCCAGTATCTTGGCTGCTCATTGTGCTAGCTTCTGTCTTGGTTTGCAGGGACTGGATTTCTCATTCTTTTTTCTCATCTTGTGATTTTGGTTCCCTTATCTTCCCAATGCTGATTAAACTTGAAACCATTGCATAACAAGACTCAATGCCATGATGTTCCTTTCAGAAAATTGACAGATTGTGATTTAAGTTCTGTTAAATTTTGAAACAAGGGCCTGTACTTGTCCAGCTCCTGAATCATGTGGGCAATGATGGGTCAGTTGGAAAGATACAGCAAGATCTGAAAAATGTGATTCTTCTCAATGGCAAGATAAACAAAAAATCCGATTTCCACCCAAGGTTTGAACAGTAAGATGAGAATCCTGTTTGAGAGTGGTGAGATGCCTATTTGGGTGCATTTACATCCTATTATTACCAACTGTTGCCACATTTATCACAATTTGCTATTCTCTGATGCAGTAATGAGAAACTTGTTGGCAGCACACTGTGATGTCGAAGATAGAGTGGGTACCAGGCATCTCCAGCTCGCTGCTGGCTCCTCTGGACCTCCATCTTGACCAGCAGTCCCCTACATCTTAGGGCATGTGTCATGGGCAGCAACCGCTTGCAGCCTTCGTCCATGGAAGTTGGCATCGGACAAGTATCAGCCTCACTGCATCATCATGGCACATCTCGTGGAGAACACTTGGAGTACATTGGTACATTGTGTTGTAATGATGCCAGGCCAAGTCTCATTTAGGAGCAAGCACCCGATTTCTGGATTGGAACAGGGTTCATCTCAGGGCTGTTAGCTTGTTCTCTTGGCGTTCACTCACTCAGTGCCCATATGAATGCCCACAGAATTCTGCCACGCCTTGCCTTGCTGCCTCATTCAGGACAGACAAGCTCTCAGGACAGGCTCCCTCGCCTTTCAGACACACAGACACACAACTTATCTGCAGTGATCACTCAAAGGAATGGACGTGTTGTATGGCACTGTGCTACATCAGTGTCACAATCACAGCATGTAGCTAGCAGCTTGTGTGGCAAACATACTGAACATGCTACAATGAAGAAGCTGTATCTTAATGTTTAAGGGGAGTAATTCTTGGTCAAGTTTATGCGTGTATTCAGTCAGGGGGGACCGGCCAGTTAGTCATAGGCATCGCTTGATCTCGGTCCAGGAGCAGGACTGTCACTTGGAGCTCCCAGGGTCAGGTGCCATTATCACTGCAGTGGAGAGGAGTGTGCTATGGCCTGTCCTGCAGGTCCAGTTCAGTCTGTTTGAGGATTAGCGCTACATCAGTCAGGGGTCTGGTGGGTTATCGCAGGCCACAGCATGTTGTGGCTAAGTCGGGGAAGTCACTTGTGCTGATTGGAGGTAACATGTTCGGATGAGGAGGGGAAAATAATTGTAGAGCAGAGGCAACTCAACATATAAGGGTGGGAGACAATAGAACAAGGCGTTAGAAGGGGTCCTGAGAGAGGGAAGGGCCACCACCATCTGGCCTTTTGACAGTGTATCACAATATTTGACAAAACTAAGTTATCTGCCCAGGGCTCGGGCTGAAGTGGGGAAATTAACAGTTAAATAAACAATCAAATAAAAGCAAAATACTGCACATGCTGGAAATTCGAAACAAAACCAGAAGGTTTTGGGTCTGATAGAACTTATTCAGAATGGAAGAGTCAAATTGAACTCGAAACATTAACCCTGTTGCTCTTTCCACAGATGCTGCCAGACCTGCTGAGTTTCTCCACTCACTTTCTGTTTTGTAAGAGAGATTGGTTGGGAACATGGAGAAGATCAAGGATTTGACAGGGATTGTAAGGCAGAAAGGTACATGGAGGTTCTTTGGAGGGGTGGGGAATGTTGTACACAGACTGAGCGGATGAACCTGCCTCTCACTCAGTGCAGTACCTACCTGGTGTTGCTTCCCATCTGCATGTGTAGTGGGCTTGAAAAATGGCTGCCCTCACTCTTAGTGTGGGTGACATAGTTATAGAGCCATACAGAATGTAAACAGACCTTTCAGTCCAAATCATCCGTGCTGACCAACTTTCCCAAACTAAACTCGTCCTACTTGCCTGTGTTTGGCCCACATCCCTCTAAACCTTTCCTATTCATGCACCTGTCCAAATGTCTTTTAAATGTTGTAGCTGTACTTGCATTTATCATTTCCTCTGGCAGGCCATTCTACATACAAACCACCCTTTGTGTAAAAAGTTGCCCCCACCACCTTTAAATATTTCTCTTGTCACCTTAAAAATATGCCCCATAGTTTTGAATTCACCCACCCTGCGGTAAATACTTTGGCTATTCACCTTATCTATGCCCCTCATGATTTTATAAATCTCTATAAGGTCACCCCACAACCTCCTACACTCCTGTGAAAAAAAGTCTCGGCCTATTCAGCCTTTCCTTATAACTCAAACCCTCCAGTTCAGCAACATCCTGGTAAATCTTTTCTGAACCCCCCTTCAATTTAATAATATCCTTCCTACAGCAGTACTCCAAAAGTGGCCTCACCAACAGTACAACCTCAGCATGACGTCCCAGCTCCTATACTCAGTGGTCTGAGCAATGAAGGTAAGCGTGCTAAATGCTCTTAACCACCCTGTCTACCTGTGATGCAAATCTAAGGAAGAATATATCCACTGGTTCCCTTTATCCAAAGCATGTTTTATCTCCTCATTGAACTCCAATAATATGGTCAAACATAAATTCTCTTTTGCAAAACCATGTTGATAATACCTGATTACCTTGAACCTGCCAAGTGCCCTGCTAGAAACTTTGTTTTAATAAAAATATCTTCTAACATTTTCATATGCTGGATGTTAAGCTGATTGGCTCGTAGTTTCTTGCTTTCTATCGCCCTCCTCCACAGTCTCCCCTCTTTTCTAAATGCGCAAGTGTGAATTTAAACCATGCATTGTGCATTAAAAACACAGTGCATTAATTAATCCTATCACACTGCACAATCCCAGGTCTAGTTTAGCCTGCTATTGTTCTCAGAAGCTGTCCCAAAAATATGCTAATGAATTCCTTTGCACATCTTATTGGATTAAGTTCTTTTTTCCTGAAGGGTGGGCTTCATTCTTTTGAGACCAGAGGCCCATTCACTGAATGAAACCACTCAGTCAGTGGGACTTCACTGCATGTGTTTGAGTGTTGGAATGGTACATTTTGTATGTATGACTGGCGTTCTGCTTTTTGAGTGCAGGAGGTTGTTCCTGAAGTGGCTAAACAATCATTTTGTGTTCTGCTCTCCAGGAAGGCCAAGTTTGAATTCTAGTCTCTGCTGAGTTGTTTGGATCATCGGGGCTGATTTGGACATGCTAATTAGGAAACAAAGTCGACCAGAGTCTTGGTCCTCTTCACTATTTAAAGACCCTTGAAGGTTTATTTGTGTTGGATGAGAGGAGCATTGCATGCAACTCTGCTGTTCTTCATAATGAATAACCTGCCAACACTCATTGTCCTAACATATATACGGAGATACCCTTTAGGTGGTCATTTGGGAGGAAATTAATGGTTTCTTGAGAAGGGAAAATAAACTGACGCTCAAGGACTAATTTTCCAACTTTTTGTTCCTGGCGGCAGGGATTCTGGCTGTGAATGCCAAGATTTCCCTAATGAGATTGCCAAAGCTTATGCATGAATAGCTAATATTCACCATTCTGTATCAAACCCTTATCAGTTGATGAGCAGACCTACAGCTTGTTATTAAAACATTTTTTTCCTCAGTTGGAACGGTTTAAATTATTCAGCAGATTATCTGTCCCTGTTTTTTGTGCTCATTAGCTGCATGGTTTTCCTGTCTTTACTACGGTTACTCATCAGAATTTGACTGACTAGCCACATTACATAGCAATAAAGGATAGGTGCTATTTCTAGGAAAGGACCTATTGCAACATCTTGGTAATTGAACTCTTATTTGTCTGCAGTCTAGTGAATGACTCCCACTATTTTGGACAGATGATATTATTAGCAGTACTTGAGTAGGATTTTAAAATTGCACCCTTGTACACATGTATCATCTTTCAGTGGCGCATGCTGCTTTATTTTTTGAGGAACTTAATAACCTGTCGATTGGGAGGTAGGCAGGCTCAGACGTATAATGTAGCTTTAATGATACTGAGGAAATGTTTTCGTAGTTCATTTTTGCAGGTGTACTTTTACAGTGATATGTATCACAACACAGTGGAGATTAGTGAACTTCTGTAAGCTTTCATTAAGCTGAAGCAATTCGATTTCCATAATAACCTTCCCCTTTGATTCTGGCTACTACAAACGCAGGAACTCTTTAGTACATCAATGCAAAAGGGCTGGAAATTAGGTTATTTCCAACCACCACTACCACCACACCCCACCCCCACCCCAGAACCAACTCTGTTAGAAGAGTTTGCAGCCAGCTGTATCACTGAATAGAAGCCTCCCCTACAAGCTATAAATTACATTGGGAGGCCGACTGAACTCCGAATGAGACTTCAGCCCCTCATTGGAGGAGGTCTCACTGTCTGGAGATGCTGATTGTCCAGCAGCTCCAGTAGGTCTGGGACAGGGGCCAGGCCCAGGAAGAAGGGCACAGGGATTACAGAGGAAGGTGCATCTAGAGGCTTTGGGCAAGTGGGGGTACCGTTGTGGGTATGTTTAAGGAGCTCGGGTCAATGCTGTAAGTGGATAGAAAGGAAGGAGATTGCTAGCCTCTCTGGAGATGCCAGAATAGCAGCAGCCTGCCTTCCTTCTGACCATTTTAAACAGGTATTAATAAAAATGGTCTGTCTACAACAACCCTCCACCCACCTTCCACATTATGGGTGAACTCAGGGCTGGAGCACCCTCCCTCTGTTACATAGCCCTCCCTTCGCAAAACACATCTGGTGGGGGCGTGCGCTATCCAGTGCAAGCAGTGCATGAGAACTGTTCAAGGATGTTGCTGTGTCTAGCTATCACCATCATGATCCATTTGTGGGGTGATTAATATGAATAAAGCATGCTGTGGTGGGAATGGGCTCAACTTAGGTCAAATATATGTACGAACTTGATTTTTGGAACCCAGTAATGGGGTTATTTTATACGTTGGGTTGACTGTGTGACATGAGATTGTGATAAAATACATGTTTACATCAGGAGGAGAAAGCAACCTCTGACTAGCACCTTATATCCTTTAGCCTGGATTTTGGGCTATAAGTCAGGGAATGATAAAAATCTACTTCACCTTAATCCTGTAAAGTTTGTGCGCTGAGTGCCTTTGGCAGTGCAGAGTATGTCACCATTATATTGTAGTGTAACGTTGGCAGCTCAGGTACAGTCCCCATACTGTCCAGCATGGTGCCAGTGCTTAAACTCCGACAAAAGAGAAAACAAAACACAGTTTGCTAATGAAAATATTATTTATCTTGAAAAGTCAATAGATTGCTATCATTGTAGCCTGCAGGAATGTGGATATAAAGAAAGGCCATTTTGTGGTCAGACTTGTTCTGCTGTTATGGCTCATCTGTGCCATTGCTCCATATACCACCCTTAGTCTTGTATCTTTTCGTATCTTTAGCTGTTATCTTTAAAACATGATCAAATTTGAGCAATGGATTTATCATCAGCTGGTGTATGCAGAGGTAAATTCCAAGCTTCCTTTGCATATCCTCAATGCTGTGGCTCTAACTTTTAGAATAGACCCCCTTATCCTAGGTCCTTTAACCATCAGGTATTAGGCCAGGACCTGCAGTTTCTGGCTCTCCTCTTGGCCCTCCGACTACCTCCCACCTGATCCTCCTACTCCCCCTAACCCCATCTATTGACCTCACTGAACACTCCTTCAAACATGCACCCCCCTCTAATCTTCCAAATGTTGTTTCTTGATTCTCAGACCCCGACAGACCATTCAATGCCATCCTGACGTACTGACCTTTTCCCCACCCCGACTCTCTTAATCTATTCCCCGATCCTCCAACTTCTCTCTCTCTCTGTCTCTCTCTCTCTTCCCTTCTCTCCACCCCCAAGCTCCTCCTGACCCACCTTTACCAGCCTGTCCAGCTTGTCAGCCATCTCACTGTGCCACTGTGCCTGCTTACCTCACTCACATTCATACACTAACAAACTGAGAAGCTATTTAACTAGTCTTAGTGCATGAAAACTTGCCAAACATGACAGAGGATGCGGCTTGTCTTCCCTTTGACAGCCCTGTGCTTAGAAAAATGACTCAGACAGAAAAACACTCTACATTTCTAGAAAAGGTGGCTTTGAAAGCTCATAATTTCCAGAGCTCTCCTGTTGTTTAAAGATGTAGGAGGGAGTGGTGCTCTGATGGTTATTGCCTCCTTGGAATTTTTGACTTATTATTATTCTTCATTTGTTCAACTAATCTGCTGATCCTTTAACCAAAATCTTGGAGTTTATGAACCTCACCCTTTCTCTTTAATTGAAGACATATGTTACTTATAGACTTCAGGTAGGATGTTGAAATTGTAACCAATCTGGAAACGTGAACAGGTAGGTGGGTAGAATGAGTGAGAAGGATATGGAATTTGCAGAAGAGGTTGTTGATGATGGCTTTGGTCATCTTGATGTTTAGTTTGATAGAATAGTGGCTCAGTTACTGCTGGGTGTTAGACAAATGGTTTTAGCAGTGCAGTTTCAGTGGGACTTCCAGGAGAATTGGCAAATACTTTTGAAGCACAATGTGTGATGTTGTGCAGGCAAAATGCAGCTTCAGTTCTTCATCAGCAAACCCCATAAACAACCATGATGAATGGCCAGTTTAGTTGTTTCTTTTTTAGGTATGGTTGAATTTTAGCCTGTACATTGGTAGAACTCCTGTGCTTTGACTCATGCCTTTAGATCTCATGTTATTTGGACCACTAAGACACGCAGACTGGCCATGGTACAGAAGACAGAGTCGAATCCTAGGTATTATTTTTAACTTTCTGAATGCACCTTGTTTTGTGCTCTATACCAAGGGAATTAAACCTAGTGGCCTAATGTTAACACCAATATTTGAAATTGAGATGTAATTGAATCGAATATTGTGTAATAACTGAAAGGTTTGCACATGTCTCACTCTCCCTCCAAACTGTGCTTAAAATAAATGGTGCACGTGAAAAAATATATAAAAATTAAAAAGCAGAATTACCATCAGCTATATTGTTTGCTAGTCTGTGGAATATGAGCATTAACTTCTTTATATCTTCAACCATCCTCTTCTCCCATTTCCTTTTGCAGTAGTTCTAAACCTAAAACGAAGCTTTTCCATATGTAGGAATTTTGTTCTTTATTGAAGATTTATTGCATCAAAGCAAGAAGTCATTGCTTTATTGTTTTCCTGCGCTGAAAATTCAGGAAAAAAGGATTATGACGTATAAATTGTTTTTCTTCACACTGTTCAGATTGTAATAATGAGTTTGCTTTTTAAATTGTTTTATGACCAAGAATAGAAAATGAATTGAGAAGAAATACAACATGCCAACTCAATAATAATAGTTGTTTTTAAATTTAAAAAAAAAGCTGTGTGCCTAGTACTGAATTGAGATATATAAACCAGCAAACCCGAGGTTCAATGTTCAGTCTGGGCTCTATTAGTTGATCTTAACCATAGAGAATGGAAACTGACCTTTTGGCCCAACTTGTCCATGCTGAACAGATATGCAAAACTGATCTAGTCCCATTTGCAAACATTTGGCGCATATCTCTCTAAACCTTTCCTATTCATGTACCCATTCCGATGCCTTTTAAATGTTGTAATTGTACCCGCCTCCACCACTTCCTCTGGTGGTTCGTTGCATACACGCACCTCCCACTGTGTGAAAGAGTTGTCTCTTGGGTCCCTTTTAAATCTTTCCCCTCTCACCTTGAACCTGTGTCCTCTAGTTTTGGACTCACCTACTCTGGGACAAAGACCTTTGCTATTCACCCTATCCATGCCCCTCATGGTTTTATAAACCTCTATAAGGTCAGCGTTTAGCCTCCGAAGCTCCCCAGCCTATTCAGCCTCTCCTTATAGCTCAAACCCTCCAATCCTGGCGACAGCCTTGTAAATCTTTTCTGAATCCTTTCAAGTTTAACCACATCCTTCCTACAGCAGGGAAACAAGAATTGAACACAGTATTTCAAAAGTGGCCTCACCAATGTTCAGTACAGCCTCAACGTGAAGTCCCAACTCCTATATTCATTGCAATGACCACTGAAGGCAAGCGTGCCAGATACCTTCTTCACCACACTGTCTACCTGTGACTCCACTTTCAAGGAACAGGCCACTTGAATATCCCCAGTTTGAAGCCACCATTGATGGCTGTGCCTTCAGTTGCCTAGACTCTAACTGCTACAATTCCCTGCCGAAATCTCTCTCCCTGTCACTCTTCCCTTCAGATGCATTATCTTTTTGACCCAGTTTGTAATCATCATTCTGAATATGTCCATACAGGGTCCAATTTTATTTGATAATCATGCCTGTCATGTGCTCGGGGAACTTTTCACTATGTTAAAAGTGCTACATCATTTTAAAGAATGTAGACTGTTGTTGGGTAGCTACAGTTCTTCTCATTGCTCTTGCCCTTTAAATCAAGGAGGGGAAAAGTAAAACCAGTTTTTCACTTTGGATTGCTATCAATGATGCCATCAAGAAACAGCATGTGTATAGTTGTTGGTTTAGAATGAAAACAGTGAGCCTGTTGATTCACCTGCCTTGTGTGAATAACCTGTCATAACCAATCCAGGAACTACAGCAGTGCTTACTATTCAATGGACTGGCAATGATGTAATAAGTAAAGCTACAAGCAGAAGTGCCCTTCAAGACTTGATGATCATCCAATCAACCTTTCAAAACCGATATATATTACTGATGATTGTTGCTATCGGAAAAAATCTCAGGAGTTCTGTATTTTGGCCATGCCATCTTTATGAACAGAGTTGGTGAAATGTTGTTGCCCTTTTGATAATTAGACTGTACAGGCTATATGCTGTTTTAGATTTTTGTCCACCATTGGACTCCCACCTGCCCCATCCTTCAACTTCATTCTTTACTAGTTGCCTAAGGGTTGAAAGGTAACTGAGTATTAATATGCTGCTGAAGGTAATATGTTGGTAAGCTAATTGATGCTGCAATGTTTGCTTGCTTTAGATCATTCTGTTCAAAGTTCTCATCTTGTCCTGTGTCCTTTCCTGAAGGTGACATAGGCTAGAGTAGTTTCTCATGTGCCAGCAACCTTCAATCCCATAGAAGGACAGAGACTGTATGCTGCTGAGTAAAGCTTGCCATTACTTATTCAAACTTTTAGTTTTATTTTGATGCTACTTAATGATGCACGTCATTGCTGTGCTGTATAATGAGTCAATTCATGGGGAGTGTTGTAGCAGTGTAAAGCTAATAGTTCATTAGCCAATGTAAAATGGCATGCCTGTCAAACTCTCACTTGTGATATGGGCTTTATGTGGTAGAAACAAATTAAATTGTAACTGTTTCAGGATATTTAAATATTTGAACAATCAAGATTAATAAAAAGCGTTTTTTCATTTGACTTCACTTAACGATTCTCTTGATTGGTACATAGCTTTTACGGATTTGTCTTGCATTCTACAGCTCATGTATTGTGGCCTACCAAAATTAGCCAATGTAACATAAAGAAGTAATAATGGCCCAGGTATTCCTGACAAATTAATGGTGAAATTCATGGTGCTTCCATTATTTATATGGAAATGGTGCAGCAAATTCAGGCAGAGGGCAGTTGTGAAGTTAAACTAAAATACACAAAAGTTGATGTTCAAGTTGCACAGTCAGTCATTAAGCTTCACAAAAAGAACAGATCGCTGTCTGACTCACCATTGAAATGAACTGAATGGTAAGAAATTGCTGTATCTACATGATGGATAGAAGCCAAAACTGCACAGAAAGTTAAATCTTGTCCATTCCAATACTCTTGTAATGATGTAGCAACTATTAATGAACTTCTCTGACATTGAAAACTAGGGTATTATTTTTCCTTCGTGTCTTAGTTTTGGGAGATTTTTTTCAAAATTGAACCTAATATTTGCACTTTTTTTGTTTATTTCAAACCATTCTTTGTTTTCTCCTCTGTACTTTTTTGACGTGTTATTCACAAACTCAAATTTGCATCTCCTTCACAGTCCTTAACTTGTCTACTTGGACAGTTTAATGGGTTAAGGAGATGCACTATTATTTGTTCTGTTTGCACATGTCTCAGACACCCATGCTGCGATATTATCAGCTCTCAGAAGTTTAAGGTGCAAAAATATTTTCAGCTGTAAGGTTGCCAGGGCAGGTCTCATAAAACAGCAGACGTTGGATTGGCACTGTTACAGCAAATAATGGCTTATTTTATCTAAATTCCATGACAAAGGACATGGTGCAAGCTGGACAAAAGAGACTTATTGCTCGCTGTTGTTCATGAGCAATTTCTTCTCAGCTTGGCAACTTATCCCTGCATCAAACTTAATACTGCACTTTCCTTCAAATCTTTCCCTTGCTAAGAAATCTTAAAGAAGTTTGAACTAGGTTCACAACTTGTGGAGAGTTTCATATTATCACTTCCTTGGTGAAGACAAATGTGAGTCCCTTATGGTTAGAAATGGGGGAATTTATAGTGGGATCAAAGAAATTATGACTAACTAAGTACATACTTTGGTTCTGTGTTCACAAAGGAGGACACAGATGACATACCAGAAATGTTGGTGAACACCGGCTTTAGTGCGAGGGAGGAACTGTAGGAAATCAGTATTAATAGGGAACTGATGTTGGGGAAATTGATGGGATTGAAGGCAGATAAATCCGTAAGACCTGATAATCTGCATCCCAGATAGATTCTTAATCATCAAGGGGATGAAAGATTATTGGGGATATGCAGCAATGTAAAGTTGAGACTAAAGCCAGATCAACGTGATCTTCTTGAATGGCCAAACAGGGTTGAAGGGCTGAGTGGCCTACTCTTGGTCCTTGTTTGTACATTTGTATATAGTTGACAGGATATTTTAAAGCTGAAGAATAGATCATTGTGAAGCAATGTCAAGGAAAATAACGGTAAAATTCATGACCCTACGTTGATTATGAGCAACAAGCATTACATTATACGTGTAAACCATGTTCCAGGAGTTCCTCAGATAATGTCCTTGGCTAACACATCTTAAGCTGCTTTCTTAATAATTGTCCTTCCATCATCAGGTCAGAAGTGGGGATGTTCACTCATGAATGCACAATATTCAGCACCATTTGCAATTCCTCAGATACTGAAGCATTCCATGTCCAAATGCAGCAAGATAGACGAAATGCAAGTTTGGGCAGAGAAGGTATAAAGTAACATTCGCACTGCACAAGTTTCAAACATTGAGCATCACCAACACACAAGAATCTGGCTATCATATTTCAATGGCATTACCATTGCTGAATTCCCTGTTTTCAGCATCATGGGGGCTACCATTGACTGGAATCTGTTTGGATTAGCTGTATTGCCTGCACTGACAAAACTACTCTAATTTCACCTGAATATTATGTCCCCTTGTTATTGACCCTTCAACTAAGGGGAACAGTTGTTTTGTATTCACTCTGTCTGTGTGTCTCACAATCTTATACATTTCAATCAGGTACGCCCTCAGCCTCTAAAGAAAACAACTTGTGCTTATCTGGCTTCTCTAACTAGCTGAAATTATCAGAGGGTGGTAGTTTTCAGACTGGAGGCCTGAGCCCAGTGGTGTGCCACAGGGATTGGTGCTGGATCCACTGTTAATCATCATTTGGTTGAGAATTTAGGAGGTATGGTTAGTAAGTTTGCGGATGACACCAAGATTGGACAGTGAAGGAGGTTACCTGAGGATGCAATGAGATCTTGATCAACTGGAATAGCCGAGGCTGAGGAATAGCAGATGGAGTTTAATTTAAATAAATGCAAGGTGTTGCATTTTGGTAAGACAAACTAGGGCAGGACTTACACAGTCAATGGTAGGGCCCTGGGAAGAGTTATAGAACAAAGATATCTAGGGGTACAGATTCATAGCTCCCTGAAAACGGAGTCACAGGAAGGCAGGGTAGTGAAGAAAGCTTTCAGCATACTTGCTTTCATTGGTCAGAGCATTGAGTATAGGAGTTGGGATGTCTTGTTGCAGCTGTACAAGATGTTGTTGAGGCCACATTTGGAGTACTGCTTGCAATCCTGGTCGCCCTACCGCAGAAAAGATCTTATTACCCAGAAAGTGTGCAGAAAAGGTACCACCTGGACTGTAAGGTTTAAGTTATAAGGAGAGGTTGGATAGGCTGGGACTTTTTTCCCTGGGAGCGTAGGAGACTGACGGGTGACCTTATGGGTCTATATAATCACGAGAGGCATACATAACGTAGATACCGGACAGCTTTTCCCAATGGTAGGGGAATCTAAAACTAGAGGGCATAGGTTTAAGGTGAGAGGGGAGAGACACAAAAAAGTCCAGAGAAGCAATTTTTTTCACTCAGAGGGTGATGAATGTCTGGAACAGGCTGCCAGAGGTAGTGGTGGAAGCGAATATAATTTCATCATTTAGGAAACATTTAGTCAAGTACATCAAAGAGATAAGTATGGAGGGATATGGACCAAACACCGGGAAATTTGACTAGTTTAAATTGTGAAAACTGGGTGGGCATGGGCAAGTTGGGCCTGTTTCCATGCTGTAGACCTCTATGACTCTATGAAATACTCCATCTCAGGCAACATCCTGGTGAATCTCCTCCAGTGCAATCACATGCTATAGTGACCAGAACTGCACACAGTACTCCAGCTGTGGCCTAACCAAAGTTACCAAAGTCCCTTCAAAAAACTCCAACAGGTTCATCAAACATGATTTTCCATCCAAAAATCCATGTTAACTATACCCAGTCAGATCATTATCAACCAGTTGTCTATTTTTCAGGTCCTTTATAATGGATTCTAACATTTTCCCCATTACTGATGTAGGGCTAACAGGTCTGTGGATCGCTGACCTCCCTCTCACTCCCCTCTGATATAGTCGGGTGACATTTCCTGCCTTCCAACCTGTAGGATTCATTCCAGAATCTTTAGAATTTGTGAAGATAATCACCAACATATCAACTAGCTCTGTTGCCACCTCATTCAATACTCCAGGATTTGAAAAACAGCTCCTGTGGATTTATCATTTTATTTTCAGCCCTATTAATTTCTCTAGTACTGTCTTCTTGCTGATACTAATTCCCTTCAACTCCTCATTCTCCCTGGCCACTTCAATCTTGAGTTCTTGGAGATTTCTTGTATATTCCTCCGTGAAAATAGACACACAGTAATTATTTAGCTTCTCTGCCATTTCTCTATTCCCCATTATAAACTCTGCTGACTTTGTCCTCAACAGACCCACATTCACTTCAGTCAAGCTTTCCAGTTTTGATTATCAATTGCAGCTTTTAGAATCCATTTTTCTTTTTTCTTTGCTAGATCGCATTCATGTTCTATTCTCCTTTTGGACCTCTTGCTGTTCTCTACAGTACTCCCTGGCTTCAGATTTTGCCACTATTTCTGGCAAACCTATTGGCCTTTCTTTTATTCTTATACAATCCCTTGTCAGCCAGAATTGACTGACCTTTTTTTAAGGAACGTATAGTTGTTGTAAATCATGTAATAGTTCTTTAAAGACTACCTGTTGCGTGTGTACAGTTAAGCCTGTTGAAGTAATTTCTCAATCCACTTCAGCCAATTTGTGCCTTCATAACTTCCCTTATTTAAATTGAACTTCCTTGCTTCAGATTGAACGACCTCACTTTCAACATAATGTAAAATTCTATCATGTTGTGGCCATTCATCCCTTTAATGCTCACTGGGTTTACCCAGTCAAAATGCAGTTTGTTGTCACCCATGATGAGTGGGTCACCCATGCAGAGCATTTCTCTTGTCTCCTGATTAAAATCACACCTCACATTACTATTACTATTTTGGTGGCCTGTACTTAAATCCAACCAATGTCTGCTGCCCCCTTGCTGTTTATTAATTCCACGCAAACTGATTCCATGCATTGTCCTTCTGATCCAAGATCCTTCCTTACTCATGTACTGATGCCATCCCTCATTATCAGCACAACTGTTCGTCCTTTTACTGCTTATCTGTTTTTCCCAAGCATCAAGTATCTTGAATATTCAATACACAGTTCTGGTCATCATGCAGCCATGTTTCTGTTCTCGGAGTTAGATCATACCCATGTATATCTGTCTTTGCCTGTAAATCATGTACCTTGCTATTGCTGTGTTCATTCAGCTGACACAGTTCCACTTTTGAAGCAACATTTGTTACTTGGCTTTTGTTCTCCTGGCTCCTACTGTACCTAGCATCTTTTTGGTTTCCTGTTGCCACCTCCTTCCTTCCAATTAGGGTTAGAAGGGTTACCCCTCAGTTTTCCAACTCCCTGACAACTAGGTTAATCCCAGCTCTAGGAATTCTCCCTACAAGGATCTTGGTTCCAGTCTCATTAAGGTGTAACCCTTCTGGCTTATATAGGTCCCACCTGCCCCAGAACTGGTCCCAATTTCTCAAACCTGATGCCCTGCCTCCTACACCAGTTCTCCTGCTACATATTTAACCAATCTATCCTCCTGTTCTTATGCTGACTAGGACATGACATTGGGAGTAATCTGAGATTCTGCTCTTGAAGTCCTGCTTTTCAATTTTCTCGTCAACCTTGCCTGTATATTTCACAGAAGGGTGGGTGGTTGGGGCTGTTAGCTTCCTAAATACTGCCTGATTCTCCTGCTTCCACCCTGTGTGACTTTGTCTTGTATCTGATAATGGATCTGGACACCACACCTTAGGAAGGATGTATTCGTCTTGGAGGGAGTACAACATGGGTTTCCAAGAATGATACCTGGACTTCAGGGTTAGGTTATGATGAGCAATTATACAAATTAGGCCTGTTTTCTCAAGAATTTAAAAGGTCAAAGGGTGATCTGATCAAAGTCTTCAAGATAATAACAAGAAAAGGCAAGGTAGGTAAAGATAAACTATTTTCACTAGTTGTGGTTTCTAGAACTGTAGGGCATAGTCTGAGAATTGGGGCCAGACCATTCAGCAGAGAGTAGAAGAACAGTTTTGAGGAGCTGAATGGCCTACTCCTGTTCCGATGTTCTTATATTTTTATAATGGTAAACCTGGTATTGGGATGCCCTCACTCAAATCATGGAAGGCAGCTGCACTTTTATTTTTCCCCAGCAGCGCAATGGAAAACAAGAATCCCACTGATTTAAGGAAAAAAAACCAATAAAACAGCTGGCCCAGTTACTAAACTCAGTGCTAAGATGAGTAGTGCAGTGTGTAAACCAAAATACACTTTTTGCTGCACTCTATTTTTGAACCATTCTGTTTAACAAAGCTTTCTTTTAAAATGATTAATTTTCTTGTGTCCTGCTTGTCACACAGCAATTCTCAGTGGTTGCACTAAGCTGGTTGTTTCCCTGTTGTAGTTGATGTTGAGAATGTTACACCTATCTTTATTCCTTTATCCTTGCGGTACCACTTCCACAGCAACTGATCCTCTGGGGCTGTCTCTGACTGTAGAGTTGGTTATTTACTGTAACTTGTTTCTGGGTCACGGAGGCATTTAGTATTGTGGTGAATAAAAGGAACAGATGTGACTCTCGGTGATTTGGAAGCGAGACTAATTTGTGTACGAATGGAAAGTTTTTTTAGATAATTAGAAAATATTGAACTCATCTGTAACCCTTTTCTTCATAATATTTGCTTTCAATAATTTATCAAAAATATGTTTCTAATTCTGTCAATTTTACGAGGAGAGTTAGGGCTATGAGCACTTACTGTGATTTGAAGCATGTTTTTTAGAAATCAACATTTTCATACAGTTCAGAAGAAGAGTAATATTGGTCTTGACATGTTAACTCCTTTTCTCTCTCCACAGATGTTGCAACACCTAATTTTTCCAGCAGTTTCTGATTTTGACCCAAGTTCATGTTTCTTCTCCTCTTCTCAATAGAATTAAATGTTAGCATTCTTCATTACAGATATATTTCTTTGAATTTAAATCTTACTTGGCAATTACACAGCTCAGTGGATTCCACTCAAAAGAAGCAGAGCTACAGTGACTCGGGCATTATGTGGAATTGTAATCCTGCTTAAAGAAAGCACTTAGAGGCAATACCGAACAATACAAGCTTCTGGAAGGAGGAGGACGAAATGGGCTTTTAGTAGAAAGCCATGTTTATCCAGAGTATTCGGGGAACGACTCACCTTCCTGAACTTCCCCGATTGAGGAACAGTGTGGTGAGACAACACTGAAATCTGCCAATTGCTGTAACCTGAACTGCACTCTCAAGGAAAGACAAAGATGACTTTGCCAGAGCAGTGAATTTTTATATATCAGGGTTCATCCAAGCTGAAACGGACAGTATTTGCTGTGCTCATCGTCTATAGTTGCTGTTGCAGATAGACACTTGGTTCCTACTTTTAGGCCAATGAAAATCTAAGCAAGTCCTGTCCACTAGCTGAACATCTGGTGGCAACAAGAATTACCCATTACCAAGAGATTGGTAACATCTCTTGGTATAGAGAATACTTTAGCTGTGAGATGAGGACAGTTGGCATGGAGTGCCCACAAAACGGGCTGCCTCATAAACTTACATGTAGCAGGAGAAATAAAACGTTGGTAACTGTACGTGTGGATGCTTGCTGGCCAGGATTGCAGATTGCAAAATGTTAAGTATGTGCTAATGTGACAAGACATGGGCTGCAGACTTCAGCTCCACACCACCTACTTTTCTGATGCTTTGAGTGCCACTTTGACTCCAATGTGGCACCCATTGTTTATGAAAATGTCACGTGCGCGTAGTCCCAGGCGATATTTTTAAGGTGCAGGTATGTGTGCAGGAAAGCATGCAGAGAAGGCAGACTTGTTCTATCTTTCTGTCAGATCTTGGTTGTCCTATAACACAGATTTGACATCAGCCCCAACATTTTGAAGTCCAGTGCTCCAGTTCATCTGTTCTATGTTCAGCAGAAAGTAGGACTTTCCACCAGCTTTTTAAAGGGATTATTAACCAACTGATTTGTTGTTAACTGATTCCAAAGGCTCTTTCTGCTATTGTAGAATTGTTGACGGTTCCTAGATTTTTGTAAAGTTGCTCAAATGTACAGGGCATGATATAACACATGCTGAAGGAATTTGTCGTCACTTCAGGGATTTTGCACAGACCATTTGCTTCCAGGGGATACAGTGCTTGCATTCCACTTTGCATATCCACATAAATGGGAGAATGAGCAGAGGAAATACAGAGCAGTGCAAACCTCTGAAAGGAGGAGGAGGAAAAGGGCCATCAGTAAGAGGCCAAACTCCTCTAAGGTTTTCAGGGAGTGATGTGCCTTCCTGAACATTTCAGAATGAGGAACAGTGAAAGAGATATCTATGCTTCAGTAAGGATGCTGTCACTGAAGTCTGAGATTGCGCTGCAGTTTCAGAGGGGCAAAGATGGCATTGCCAAAGGTTATCCAGATGTCAGTGGCATTGAGCTTTTATGCATCAGGCTCCTTCCAGGCTGGAACAGGCGATATTTGCCATGCTAGTCATCCATTTTGCATAAAGCATGAGGTACTGTACTGCAAAGTAGAAGGGGGTCAGCTGGTATGTGACACAGAGTGACCACAACAGCATGGGTTCAACTCCTGCACTGACTGAGGTTAGCATGAAGGATTCTCCTTCTCGACTTCTCCCCTCAGCTGAGGTCTGGTGACCTTCAAGTTAGAGCCACCACCAGTCATCTCTGTGATGGGAGAGCAGCCCCATAATCTGGTAAGACTGTGACAACTTTACCTTTGCCTTACATTTCATTCTGTTGTGCCAGAGAGAAGCACAGTTTCAAAAGGCCTGCTGGCATCCCTATTGGCCAGATGCATGTCACTTTCCGGGAACCTCATGTCAACTCCGAGGCATACTGCAGCGAAAGAGATTCCTCTCCCTTGACATCCAGCTGATTCTTGGCGAAAATGTCCTGGTGGCACTCGTGAGGTCTTCATACCACAACAGTCCACTGTGTCATCTACATTTGAGCTAAAGGCTATGAAAGTCTAAAGGAGTAATAATTTGTTCGAGCAGATCATTGTTTTCACTTCTACTGTCTGGTCCACTGTATGTGAATCCTGCAGCACCCTGCAGTGAATGGCAAGGTAGGAGGATGCTGGATGACTGATACGAGGTACGCAGTGTTTGTCGTCAGCTATGTAGCCGAGGCTGCGAGGTGATAGCCTTGATAGCTACTTCCTGCACAGCGGGTTGTGAACTGTGATTCCAGTAAAAGTGACTCCAGTTTTCCATTCTCTAGCCATACCTCCCCCCCCCCCCTCCCCCACCAACCCTCCCACCCCGTTACTGACCATCATAACCTTCTCTTGGACCACAAAGCTGGAATAAAAGTAACCAATGAACAAAAATTCCCAGCCAACTTTGTAAAATCCAACACTCACCAATTGCATACCATTGCCAACCAGAAAGGATGTTTTGCATTTTTTATAATGTTCTCATGAGCTGAGGATGTCACTGCTAGGCCAGCAGTTAAGACCCATTTCCAGTTATGCAGAAGGAGGTAACCACATTACAGTGGGCTTGGACTTGCATGGAGGCCCAACCAGGTAAAGGATGACATTTTTTTTCCCAAACAGTGCAGTGAACAAGAGGATTTTTGCCACAATCAGCAGTAGTCACATAAGGTTAGCTTTTTGTTCATTAAATTCAAATTTCACTATCAGCCCTAGTGGGATTTGAACCCACGTACCCAGAACTTTAGCTTGTGTTTCAGTGACATTACCACTACTCCAACAGCTATTTCACAACCACTGGATATCTCAAAGCATTTTACATCCAATGAAGTAATTTTGAAGTGTGTTCACTTTTGTAAGGTAGGCAGACAATTTGTGCAGAACTAGCTCCTAAAAATAGCAGTGAGATAATAACCATATAATAATTTTTTTTTCTGACATTGATTGAGGAATAGTAGTTAGGGCACTGGGGTGAAGTCCTCTGCTCCTCTTCAAAATAGTGGCTTGAGATCTTCCACGTCCATGTTAGAGGATTGACAGGACCTCGGTTTAATGCATTATCCAAAGAATGGCACCTCCAAACGAGCAGCATTCCCTCAGTACTGCACTGAGGTGCTAGCCTTAATTGTTATGCTCAAATCTGAAGTGGGACTTGAACCCATAGCTTTCTAACTCAGAAGTAATATTGTTGAGCCCTTAGTGCTTGTATTTTGTGTCCCTATTCCTGTCCTGCCCCACCC
>NW_025968007.1:0-9904 GCF_021869965.1 Rhincodon typus
ATCTACAAAACGGTTTTAAAATATCCAGCATGAAATTGGTCTATTAAAGGGAATCTGGTATTCCAGGGCAACAGGGAAGGAGCAGGAGTGTGGTGGGACTGTGGTTTGCTCTTTCACTTTGGCACAGTGGGTAAGAGGGTGCTCCTTCACACCAGAAGCATCTACACAGTCCATTGAGTTGGCCAGCTGTAAACACCTGGGAATCTGAGAACCCTTGGTGCAAAGTATGTAGCTTGTTCCTGCAAGGCACTGAGCAAGAGGTTCAATGTGAAACCCAGGGCTTGGGCTTGGCAACTGCTCACAGAGTTAGCTACATTCCAACTGCCTGAGTCCCTCAGCATCCCTCCTGAAGGCTCCGCAACTCGAGATGGACTTGGTTTTGTTTGGGAGGGGAGGGGGGTGGCTAGTAGGGACGCGAACTTCACCCACACCATGTGTAAAAGAGCAAACAGATTGTAAACATTTGGGAAGAATAAAAGTATACAATATTGTATGAATACGCACAACATACTGATTGATAAATGCTACTTTAATTTTATTATTACTTTTCTTTCCTTTTGATAGGGTGACCATTTACATGCACTGGTATAAGGTTAATCACTCCCATTACTCCAGATGCTCTCTATGTTCAATGTACAATATGACTAGTTAGAAGAGATAATATTTGTCTAAATTCCTACGGAAATTGAGATCAATCTTTTCAAGTCTGCTACATACGGTAACCATGGGCCTTTTCTTAAAAATAAAAAGGACAGCTTTAATCACTTTCTAAAGTCTTGCTCCTTGGAACAAATGAAACGTTTTGCTTCGAAACTTAAAACTGATGATTCAAAAAACACATGAAAAGCCTGCATAGTAATAACATGCCAAGCTAATAAAATAAATACTTCATTAAAACAACCTTGATGTATTTTCCACAGTGAGGATGAAAATGTAGCAAGTTATTGGTTTTTCTGGATGAAAATCCCCAGATGAGGGGCAAAGCCACTCTAATTCCACCTTCTCCTTTAGAAACAGCAAGCAGCAGATCAACTATGCGGCTCATTTGAAATTACTCACTATTTGTGCGCAAGGATGTAAAAACAAGTTACCATTTCTACAATCTCAGGATGCCCCAAAATGAAATAATTTTGAATATTAAGTAACCCAGGATCCCCTGTTAATATTCAGGGGTGTGTGTTCAAATGTCACCGATAGTAGCTGGAGAAACTAATTTCAGGTAATTCAATCTGGAATAGAAAGCTAGTCTCAGCAGGAGTGTGACAACTACCCTCGATTGGCATAAAGACCCATCTGGTTTAATGATTCCTCCTGTCCTTACCCAGTCTACATGTGACTCCAAACCCACAGTGATGTTGTTAGCAACATACTGGCCTTGCAAAACCACCCAGCCTCAAAGAAAGAATAAAGAAAGCTATCAAGATAATGAAACACACTGATTATTTTCCTCACCTCAGCGTTTTAGTTCTCAAGTCACAGCTGAGGGAGGTCTGGAAGCTGTATTTCAGAAGGGAGGAGAAGTTGGGGGTTAACCAGCAACGGTAAGGAATAAGTTACTCAATTCAAACCAAAACATCGGAATGAAAAGGGCAAGAACAGTTTCTGATGAACAGTTTCAAGTCCTATTTTAGTCTTTGCAATTTCAAGCTTACATGCAGCTCGTAGTAACATCATAGTTATACAAGAATAGAAACCGGGCCATCAATCACACCCTGCTATATTTGAACAGCTTGGAGCTAAATATTGCCTCTAAGTTCAAATCTCTGCTGGGTCACTAATTCTCTTCTGAAGCATTGAATCCAACAACATTTCCCAAGAAAACAGCAGAAATAAGGGTGCCTTAGCCAAGTGAATTTGGCCAAACAGGGGCTACACACAGCAGCAGCGAAGTCAGCAGACCAGCTCCTGGCCTGGTGATAGGTCTGGCCTGAGGAAGGATGATGCCTTGCAGGGAAATAACACCAAGGACGCAGGATAGAAGATTAGGGGAAAAAAGGTCACTGTGAACATTCCTGTGCCATAAATTAACAGGTATTATTCCAATTTGGATGTCTGTGTCACTGAAACAACCATTTAACCACCATCCAAATCCCAATGAACCGAGTAGCTTATTCAACTAGTCCTAAGGGCAGTTAAGAGTCAACCAAATTGCAGTGGATCTGGAGTCATACGTAGGGTTAGGGTTAGGGTAAGGCTGGCAGATTTCCTTCCCTAAAAACAGACACTGTTGTTTTAAAACAAATCAACAGCTGTCATAGTCACCATCACGAAGACAAGGTTGCAATTCCAAATTTTTATTCATTGAGATGAAACTCCACCAGTCACCATGGTAGGAACCATGTCCCCAGAACATTAGTCTGCATACCTGGATTACTAGCCCAGTGCCACTGGGGGCTGGTGAATTACATAGGCAAGGTAATGCTGTCATGGTAAAGTTACTAGCTGCATGTACTACAGCTCAGAATAAAGAGGCAACCTCACTGAAAGAAATTCTGAAGGGGTGTGTCAGGTTAGATACTGGGGGGGCATACAGTAAAATGCACAGGGGCACAAGACAGGACAGGAGAGTGGAGCTCATGGGAAAGCTGCGTGAGAGAGCTGAAACAGGCTAGATTCCTGCCTTCGGTATAGGATTGTTTAACTCCATGACAGAGCAGTTGGGTGAAGCCTCTCTCTCACTTGCTGCACGGCACTCACTGCTTTCTGTCGGCACTGCATCAAGAACACTGCGAGCTCCCTTTCTTCCAATCAGATCACACCAAAGGGAAAGAAAGCAGAAGTGCATTTCATCAGGATCTTTCACAACCTCAGAACAGTCCCAAAGCACACTCCTTAAAATATCATTGTTACCTGCAGTCAGGAACATAGCAACCCATTTGTGCACAGCAAGCACCCATAAATGGCAGCATGACAACTACTAAATAATCTTTTCTTCGGATGTTGATTGAGAGATAAACATTGGCCAGGACTCCAGGTGGAGGTCCACTGCACATTTTGAAATAGTCCAGTGGGATCTTTACATACCACCCCCCACCACAAGAAAGCAGTCAAAGTTGGTTTAACATCTCAGTCAAAACAAAGCAACTCTGACACTGCAGCGGTCCCTCGGTTCCCACCCCCTTAGCTCTGACACTGCAGCGCTCCCTCAGTCCGCTCCTCCCCCTCCTCAGCTCTGACACTGCAGCGCTCCCTCAATCCGAACCCCGCCCCAGCTCTGACACTGCAGCGCTCCCTCAATAGTGTTGCATGGAGTATCAGCCTTGATTTGTGTGTACTCAAGTCTCCAAAGTAGGACTTAAAAATAATGACGTTGTAACTCGTGAGTCTGCAGAGTACTCAATGAACCACTGCTGACCATTGTTCAGTCAACGTCCCCATTATTTTCACCTTCAATGCACAGCCTCTGCCATTACTGCAGTCTGAAGGTGTGATGGCCAAGGGGTGTTCTCTCTGTGCAGTGATGCGTGGACTTTAGAAAAAATGAAATATTAAATTACAAACTGCCAGGTTAGCCCGAAAGGAACAGGTTACACAGGCCAATATCTTAGTCCAGGTTTTTCAATTGCCTAAATTAACCACCACTAAAAAAAAGTTTAACACCAAACAAAATCACTCCATTTTACTTTCTCTAAAAGGAGATTTTAAATACGATTAAAATGAGGAATTGGTTTTCAAATTGAAGACGACATTGCCCTGATGTTTCTCTTCATACCAGAGTTGCAAAGTTTCTGTAAAACCCAGTTTAGATGCTGTGCTTGTGGTTTTGAAGTTTGCATCACAACTCCCCTTGCAAGCAGGTCTGAAAGCTGATTAATTCAATACCCTGACGTGTACGTTTATTAATCTTAATAACTTTAATTATTCAAATTACCCAATTAATTGGTTAGGTTTTTAGACACTTTATTTATATTATTCATACAATTAAAATCACCCAAACCTTTATTATTCATTCATGCAGAGTCCAAACAATGTTACATACAAAATAAAAATATACATTAGTTCCTAACTTACAGGCCCCTAAGTGCTGGGCTCATGTCTTATCAGAGTGTTAGTTATGTCCCGTACTTCAACGTTTAGGTTTTAAAAATTCCACACCCAGCTTTTGAACAGTGACCTCACCAGCGAGCTAACCAGTGCTGAAATAATGTTTTCCAACCAACAGTTAAATGCATCCTACCACAATATTACCTGATAGCAACAAACACCCACTCATTTCTTTCTGTACTTGTGTTCCTATACAAATTCATCAGGGGATTTCAATGTGAACAAGTTGTACGCACTGAAACCTGCTGTGGTCTAATTCCCTCCACTTTGTACAGTCCCTCCCTGCCTCAAAAGCAATTCAATATTGAATTTAGCACTGCAGCTACGTACAGAAATTAACTGGAAAGGTGACAGGAAAGGGGATTTTGCTGGTTTGAGAGTAGTGCTAGAGCAAACAGCTCAAATAAAAATAGTTTGCTTCAAAACAGGACACAGATTAAAGCTCTAGAGCAACCATTTAAAGAAGAAAGAAAGAAGGATCACAGCCTTAGTTTTACAAAATTCTATTCACTTGAATAAGCTGCATTTCTCAGATGCTATAATGCAAGCAGTCTGTTCAGTTTTTTAAACCGGAGCTCAGGTTTAGGTTTCAGGTTTGGATTTTGTGATATTTACATAAGAGGCTACTGCTGCTACATTCAAATATGAATGACCCAGATTCTGGCCGAAGAATGGTGGCATGGGGATAGAGGTGGACTTAGTCATGTTGTGCTTCAGTGCTCATGAGATTCCAAAACACACACACTCCAGGAGCACTGTGCAATCAGCTGTGTCCTCACAACAGCAGGATTTTAGGGTGAGCATGGTGACTTCACCAATGGGAGCCCTACATCACTGTGGATTTCAGGGTGGCCTGAGGGCTGAAACTGGAACCCCACCCTTGCATTCCTCCAACATCCACTCATCCGAGGCCAGAAAGAAAAATAGAAAGCTTGCACACAATCAGACAGCCTGGAATCTCTGGTGCCTTGTAAATAAACACAATCTAAAAGTAGTTACTCACATTTATATGGCACCTCATTGCTTCAAGCACCGATCACCACAGGGTCTTGTTTTAACAGTTCACCGAAAGGACAGCATCCCAGACAGTGCTGCATTCCTTCAGTACTACACTCCTGCAAACTATTGGCTCAAATGTTGTGTGGCTTGAGCTACCAAACTTTGAACTTGGAGGTGTGTGCACTACCATCTGAGGCGAACTGATATGGTATTTGTGTTAAGTTGCAGTCGAGAATTGACGAAGTCAGGCAAACAGGACAAAAGGGAAAATGTCAGCATTTATAATATTCACTGCGTGGTAATTAGGATGGATACAAATCCACCTTAAAATATGATTACATGAACAATTACCAGTATTGAATACACAATATTAGCACTAATTCTATAGAACTGATAAGAGTACATATTAAATCGACTAGATTTACCTCTTTTTCAACTGTTAAGATTTGTTTTTAACCCATAAATTTGGATTTACTCAAACAGCTGCACCCAACGCACTGAAGCAAACTCATTTCTGGCAGGTAAAGAAATGAGATAAAATTTTAAAATATTGATTTTAAAAAAAGATACTTCCAGCTGTCTACACAATAAAAGTAAGTGCGACCAATACTTTGGGCCTGTTCAAGGCAGTGGTCACTGTCCAGTTAACAGTCTCCCATTGGCTCAGCGTTAGTCTCCAATTTCCTCACATACAGGGAGATTTTTTTACCTGAACAGAAATGCAACCTCACGTCTCTGAACCTTTCGACATGAATTTCAAACAGTGTAACAGATGTGTCACCCCACAAAGTTACACATCTGTGCTGACTGCTAAAGAAAATTCCATCCTACCTAGAATTAAACTCAGTTTTAGATCTAATTGATAAAGACAAGAAAGCCACATTAAAGATTACTGTACAAGAGTAAAGGGGAGACAATGAAATGCAATGAGCAGCCCTCTGAATGAGGGAAGATAACAATACCTAGTGGGGCTGTCTTAAAGTTCAAGTACTTGGACAGGAAAAAAAAACTGCATACATCAATTCAATTTGGCTAAAATTGTTTTTTCTCCTCCCCACTTTTGAATATGATGTGAATTAAGGCTTCTGTTTCCAGACCACATTTTGCAAAACTGGGATATCCAAGAGCACCCATCTTGTTTGTCGGACTTGTACTACAGGAGTTTGGGTTGAATGACTTGCGGTTAAAAAGGCTTTGCAGCCTGCATTGCAGATTTTGCATATCATGACACACAGTCAGTCAGTAACTAGACAGGGTAGACAAACAGGAAGCTGGAAGAACACAGCAGGCCAGGCAGCATCTGGAGGAAAGGAGCAGTCAACATTTTGAGTATTACCTTTCTTCAGGACTGTTCACTCCTCCTTTCCTCCAGATGCCGCCTGGCCTGCTGTGTTCTTCCAGCCTTCTGGTTGTCTACCTTGGATTCCAGCATCTGCAGTTTTTTTGGCAGTAACTAGACAGCACAGGTTGCAATTAACCCCGCTATACAGCTACACGTACCGTAATTAGAGAGGAAGGTGAATATTTTGTGGATGGAACCACACTGTGCTGCATACAGTAACCAAAAAGCAACTGTTCTGTATGATGTTCTTCTGCTTTTTCAACAAGTCACTGATTATTTTAAGATAAATGCACTAATTTAAGTTGCGGCAGTTACAAATGAATCTCATACAAACTCGTTGATAACATTGTATGACTTCCACCTTTTTCAGTTGAACTTTAGACTTTTCATAGATTGAGCAGCTAGTAATGAGCTGTTTGGAGTCTGTAGACTGTTCAGTGGCACTCGATTGATAAGCAGTACAGAATATAAAGCTCAATTCTTCATGAAGAACTTCAATCTGATGAGGCTCAGTAATGCTAACCATCAACACATACAGGGACATCAGAGACATCATGGCACCAGTTTGGATAATTAGCTATGATGTATCATTGATCAAAGTTTGGAACCATTACTCACACTGGCGAATGTGTTCTCCAACCTCCAATAAAAGGTACATTTCAGTTGCAGTTCCACTTCAAGTCAGAAAACGATCACTTTCACTTGTGCTCATGAGTCTTCCCCAGTAGGGGAGAAAGTTAAACGAATATTTTGATTGCTGGTGTGTAGAGGACAATTTTTAAATTGATGTTAAAACCAACTGGAGATTATATTGTCGTGCACTTGTGCGATGTAGTCACATGTACAACACACAAGACACTCAACAGCCAAGACAAGACTGTAATCATCCCCACAAACGCTATTTTTGTACATGGTGTACCTCGTACCAGAGTCTATTGTGAATTTCAGTTTTAAATGAGATTTTGATCTACAACTTCATACAGCTCAGCAAATGAGGATCAGACCTCAATACACTCCAGGAAAACATGCACAAGTATCCTCTACACTCCACCAACCCATGGCAATCACCACTAATCAATTCTCGCTGTTCTTTGGGCACAATAGAATTGTTTAAGGAAAAACAGAATCAGATTAGCAACACCCCAATGGCATTATTGTTACATAATTGTGTCAAACCAGCAAGATCCCTTCAGCAGATACAAGGCCTCCTGCTGGTTTTACTTATGGCTTTAGAATTTGTCATTCTCTGCTGTCTGCGTCCATGTTGCAGGTTCACACGGAGGTCTAGTAATGTCCAGGACACTCACTAATATTTAAAAACAAAAACAAATAAACAACTTCACAGCCGGAAAGGTATCAAAATTTGGGTTTTACTCAAAATGTAAGTGTTTGGGGACAAAGTGAGACACTGAGATAGGTCAACTTGTTCCAGTCCTGAATCTTTTAAAAGGCCTGGTCGAGGCCCAATGGGACAAATGGCTTCCTTCTGCATTCCAAGATTCTTTAAAATCATATCCCTCACCAACAACATTGCTGACTTCTTTATGACCTTAAAAAAAATACATCCTGACACTAGCAGGATGTTGGGCTGGAATTGGTAATGGCACTGATGACAGCTAGGGGACAAGACACAGGTATGTGGAGAGGAAGGAAACTTTTAAAATGCTAACTTTTCCCCATTGCTGAACAAGCCCCTCCAGACAACCTGCAAGATGGACATCAGAATTGGTTTTGTCTGTAAATGATCAGCAACAAAATGGAAAACAATTACTGAAAGAGTAGACTATAAAAGGATAAAGAAAAATGCTATTTATGCACTGAATTCTGATCTGGAATAAATTAAGGCACCAGAGGTTTTAAAGAGAAACCAAAACAGAAAGAAAATTAAAAGAGAAAAATCGCACAAGTTTTCAGTAGAAAAGGAGTTCCTTATACAAGTGTTCTGAGGTGGAGGTCTGTGGAATAGTATTTTCTATGGAGAAATATCCTGAATTTGTTGTGGCTTTTTTTCATGATCAGGCCTGGGCGTTGGTTAATTTTTGGATTAAAGGTACCTGGAAAAGAAAGACAATGTAATGCTGAGAGAATCATTTCGAAAGAGCGACTGGGGTTTATACCTGGGTAATAATTACATGGATGTTATTGTATCTTATGCAACTCTTAATTGGTAAGGGACTTTCAAAGGAGGAGGAGGAGGAGAACTCCCTTCTAATAATCCTAAGAGATCTTTGACACCCTCCTGAAAACGCAATAGGACCCTTGGCTTAATGAATCAAGCAACCCCTTTTGATGCTGGAATTGTCGAATTGTCAGCCCAGATGAGGCAGTGACCTACACTGACTCTCAGTTAAACCACCCCTCAATTTAAAAATTCTAATCCTTGTTTTCAAAGCTCTCCCCACCCTGGCTCTGTAACCTCCTCCAGTCCTGCAACATTCAGATATGTGAACTCCTCCAAACCTGATACCACTAATCTCTCCACCCCTGACAGCTTTCAGCTGCCTGTGCTCCAAGCTCGGATTCCCTCCTTCACATCTCTCCCACCCACTGACTCCTATTCTCTTCATTTAAGATGCCTTTCTTAAGATGCTACCCCTTTATCCAAGCCTTTGTCATTGGCTCCAAGATATTCTTAAGTGGCTTGATGCCAAAATTTGATAGAGGACAATGAGGAACACCTGTGACATTGCTGCATTAAGAAGGCACTATATAAATACAAATTGCTGTTACTGAGTGAGGCTTGAACTCAATATTCTCAGTCTGAGGGGTGAAACTGCTGTGTTGAGCTGAGCTTCCAAGTTCTATTTTCCTTCACTAAATCATAAGGAAGTATCAGACTGCTATTTGACAAATGTGCAATTTGTCACAATTCTCTTAAACCAAGTACTTACTCGTCAACGTTTGCACAGAACATGGAATTACACAGATGCTAGAAGGAAAGAGGACACTGACCTTTGTTAGATCGACTCCTGTAAGAGCATGGACAGACGCAGGGACCTCTGCCAATAAGCGCGTGACCTCTGAGGTAACACGGTTATTGTCTCCTCCGAGAATCACAATTTCATCCGTCTTCGCAAGAGGAGCAGTGACTTCGGCAGCAATCTGGGCAAAGAGATAGTTCACCATAATTAAAACAGAAACTATATTACACAAATGCAAATGCTTTCCTGCCCCTCCAATTATTAATCTTGACCGCTTTGAGCTATTTCCTGGTCTCCCTTCTTCAGCATCCATATCCTGTCACTTAGCCTCCTCAATGCAGAGAGCTACACAGTTCCTGCTGCAGCAGTTGGGGGGTGCTGAATCCATTGAGCACAGGGATGGAGTGGCTCAGTGGTTGAAATTCCCAACAGCCCAACATGTAGCGCCACCAGGAGTGTATGCTCCTCTGGTTTACCCTTACACCTCCAGAATGCCATTCCAGGCTGACAAACAGCAATCATTTTGAGGGGGGGGGGGGGGGGAAAGAGAGAGAGAGAGAGGGAGAGAGAGAGAGAGAGAGAGAGAGAGAGAGAGAGG
>NW_025968007.1:10004-16273 GCF_021869965.1 Rhincodon typus
GAGGATCAATAAAAGGCCTTTGAGAAATGGCAGAATCAGTTAGAGGATGCAACTGCATGCAAGACACACACGTTTTAAACTGAGAATTTACAAGTTGCAGGTGCCTACTTCTTTGCTACCTCCTGTTTCCTTTTACAGTCTTCTTTCTCAAACACATTTCTGATTCACTCTCAAGTTGCCCCACTCTCATGGGTAGCACGGTGGCTCAGTGGTTAGCACTGCTGCCTCACAGCACCAGGGACCCAGATTCAATTCCAGCCTTAGGTGACTCTCTGGAGTCTGCACGCGTTTCCACTGGGTGCTCTGGTTTCCTCCCACAGTCCAAAGATGTGCAGGCTAGGTGGGTTAGCAGGGTTGTCAGGATAGGGTAGCAGACTGGGTCTGGAAGGGATGGTCTTTGGAGAGTCAGTGCGGGCTCGATGGGCACTGTAGGAATTCGATGAAGTTAAGCAGCCATACCTTCAAATAACCCTGTGTAATAGAATTACTTCTAGTTTTTCCATTAGCGCTCTGACTCAACTGTTACTGGCTCACCAACTACACGGTACAGTAAAAGATGATAAGGAATTGAACTAAACACCCTTCATCGTCACCTTTGTATCATTAGAACTGCCAGCTTACCTTTGGAAGAGCATCCAACACCAGGGCCATCTTGGCTGCATTTCCATACTGCTGGTAAGCTGCTGCTTTCAGTCTCATTCTCTCTGCATCAGCTTTGCCAATAGCTGAAATGGATGAAGCTTCTGCCTCTCCAATCTTGCGAATTTTCTCAGCTTGAGCCTGAGCAATCAACACTTGTTTCACTCTGCGGTACAATAGAAAGAGAATCGTGGAGGTGAGAGACCACTAAAGAAAATACTTGCATTAATATGGCACCATCTTACAACCAGAGAATCATACAGTGCAGAAGAGGTCCTATGGCCCATCAGGTCTGCACTGACACCTGAGAAACACCCGGTCTTCAATCTAATCCCAGGAACCAGTGAGGCATTTTTACAAACATAATGAGTTGTAACACAGAAAATAAATGCAGCCAATCGACCCAAAACAAGATCCCACAGGAACAAGGCCATTAGTTTTAGCAATGTTGATTAGTGGCAGGAATAAATATTTTCCAGAATACACAGTTTCCAGACCCACGTTCTTTAAAAGAATGGCCACTGAATCTTGAACACTGAACTGGAAGCTGGTCTTGGTGATGATGTCCATGAGAAAACCCATCATCAGATTCTCTCCTTCAGGGAGAGCAATATGCTGTCCTTACCTGGTCTGACCTACACGTGACTCCAGACCCACAGCAATGTGGCTGGCTCTGAACTGCCCTCTGTGACTGCTAGATCACTTCACAGTTCAAGGGGCAATTTAGGGATGGCAACAAATGCTGGATTTCCCAAAGATGCCCTTGTTCCAGGAAAACAAAAACACAAAAAAAAAGTCAGCCAGGGCGTCACTTTGACATCCCATCTGACCTCTCCTACACTGAGCCTGTGGAATTCTCTGCCACAGGCGGCAGTTGATGCCACAACATTGGAACATTGTTAAGGAGTTAGCTATAGTTCTTAGGGTTAAAGGGATCAAAGGGTCTGGGGAGAAAGTGGGAACAGGGGCCTGGATTGGATGATTGGCCATGATCACGTTAATTGGCGGACCAGGCTCTCGAAGGGCCGAAAGGGCAATTTTCTACAGTTCTAGACAAGGAGAAACAGTTACCCTTGGTAAAAGAATCAAGAACAACGTGCAGCGCTATGTGGAAAAGATAGGAGAATAGCACCAAGTTAAAAATGTTCATTCAGAAGGCTGTGCGGAAACAATAGGCCAAAACGGCTTCCTTCTGAATGGAGACAGCCGTGCGATTGTGAAACTCAATTCTGTGATGTTAGTTGTACGATGTGATTTCAATAACATACAATAATCACACTGGACAAGAGAGTTTGAGAATGATGGTGGGGGCATGTGCGTTGGGGGCAGAACAGTGTACGAGGGAAATACACATACTTGTGGCCTTCTGCGACCTGTTGCATTCTGAAGGCTTCTGCCTCTGCTGGTCTCTTCACCGTCCCAATCAGCTCCTTGTCCATACGGGTGATTTCTTTCTCCTCGATGTCAATCTGTTTTTTGCGCTGCACCACCTCAATCTCTATTTCCTCCTGTCGGATCTTTTGCTGCTCCTTGGCTCCCTGTAGCTCATAAGCCAGTTGGGCCTCAGCTTTCTACATGCAGCCAAGAAAAATGAGAGACAAAAGCATTAAAATAGCTCAGGCCAGACAGTGACGTCAAAGCTTTAATCCCCAATGGGTCTGCAGGCCTGTACAAATCAAACTCAAAACACTACAATTAGATCCAGAATTTCCTTTACCTTGGCAGCGGATGAAGAACCCAACTCAAAACCTTCTCAGCTGGAACATAGTTTTATTAAGAAACTCTAAAACTATGAATGCGGACCAAAAATGGCTCTCCAATGAGAAGTTTTCCAGCAATGGTCTTACCCAAGGAGGGGGCTGGACAGAGGCACGGAGGGTGAGAAGGAAAGAGAAAAAGGAGAGGCTACTTTCATTGCTGAGCTGGTCTTTGCCATACTGCTAGAGGGCTCTAAAGTTAGCCTCAGTTCCCGGACTGACACTGCAACAACTCTGTTTGATTATTGTCCTGTGAGCTGCCCTGTGATGTCCAAAAGCACAGTGTGTCCCACTTGAAGCATGGTTATTTGTGGCAGGTTTGTAGAGGAGACCATGTGGAACTGCAGAAGCATTTTAACACAGCAGGGAAAGGATTACAAAACGGAAGGGGATGAAGAGGAGTGTGCTAGGAGAACAGCCTAACAACAACTGATAGACAGAATGACCAGGGTGGCCTTTTCCTAAAGGAAACATTAATCACTGCCTGTATGTAGGAAGGATGTTGTTAAATGTGAGCAGGTGCAGGAAAGATTTACAAGGATGTTGCCAGGACTGGATGGTTTGAGCTGAAGGGGGAGACTGAATAGGGTGGGGCTATTTTCCCTGGAGCAGAGACTTGAGGGGTGACCCTATAGATGTTCATAAAATAATGAGGGGCTTGGATAGGGTGAAAAACCAAGGTATTTTTCCCAGATGGGGGGAGTCCAGAACTTGATGATCTAGGTTTAAGGTGAGAGGGGCAAGATTTGAAAGGGACCTGAGGGGTAACTTTTCACGCAGAGGGTGGGGTGTGTGTGGAAATGAGCTGCCAGAGGCAATGGTGGAGGCGGATACAATTACAACATTTAAAAAGGAATCTTAATGGGTATATGAACAGAAGGGTTTAGGGAGATGTGGGCCAAATGGGACTGGGTCAGATTGGGATGCCTGCTTTCATGCTATATGCCCCGGGTCTATAATTTCTTGCCCAAACGCTTAAATAGACTTTGCTGTATCCCAGCATTCTATTATATTTTGAATAAACAGTTCAAACACAATCTTTATTCCCTCTAATTTCATGAAGATTAAGATTTTCGGGTCCAGAACCCATCATTCTCCTCACCCATTTCCTTAAAACTTTTTGGGTTTGTTTTTTTAACCCCCTTCTGGCAACCATCTCGAAGAAATGGCCAAGGTGAAACAGGATCGGTTGAGATTGGATTTAAACTCAGAATACCAACCTGCCTTCCCAGTAAAACATCTCTTTCCCTGATAGCACTTGGATATAACCTTTGGGGCTAAAGAGAAGACAGGAACAGTCTATTGAGTTGGATGATGAGCCGTCATCACAACGAATGGCAGAGCAGGCTCGCACGGCCTACTCCTGTTTCTATTTTCTAGGTTTCTAAACTTTGTGCTCTAGTTATTCTCGAGAATCTATTCTAATTTGATGACTGAATTTTTTTCTTTATTCAATGGTCAATGTCTTTCATGTCCCTTGAAGATGTAACCATTGCTGCCCTTGTATGAGAGTATTGTTTCAGCTTTGTTTGCTCTAACCCACTGAGTACCCTGCATCTTGCAAAATGTCCTTCCAAATTCCCAGGAAGGTTCATAAATTTGATCCTTACAGCTGTACTTTAAGACTATTCTTGGATTTGCCTCCTGTGTCCTGCCCCTTGGGCCTGAATGGTGTATTTCTGGTCACTGCGTGGCCTTACTAATTCTCATCCACATGGCAAAGCACGTGATCCAACAACAGAAAATTACAGAGAAATCAACGAAACTTGGTTAGGCCACACTTTGAATGCTGTGCACACTGATCACAGAGTCAACAAGTCATACCACATGGAAACAGAACCTTCGGTCCAACTCATCCATGCCAACCAAGTTTCCCAAATTAAACTAGCCCCACTTGGCCTATATCCCTCTAAAACTTTCCTGTTGATGTACCTGCCCAAATGTCTTTTAAATGTTGCATCTGTACACACATCCACCACTTCCTCTGACAGTTGATCCCCAGTAAGTGGAGTTTCCATACTATATATCAAGACACTCACCCAAGGTATGCCGAGCTCTTAAGTGAAATGTAATAAAGACTAAAACAAAAAAGAACTTGTATGCCACTATAATTCACCTCTATTTCTTGATTAAGTGAAATCCTTCAAAAAATAGATCATTGTATTTTTGTTTTAAAGAGTGGGTAGTGTGGCAGGGATAGATGGCAAAACAAAAGCACTGAAGTCCTGACCAAACTCCGAATGCATTAAACATTTCCTTAATTATTTCACAGCTACCTGCTTCAAAACATTTAGGGAGCATCATGTTTCACATTCTCACAATAGTCCACAGAAATTCCTCCACAAGTTATTTGAATTTTTAAAATTCTTAATTTATACCATCCTTGTTCTGAATGCTCCCAAAGCATGGAAAAACAACTTTGCCTATCCACTCCATTACAGGTTTCAAATTTCAAAGATCTACCAGATCTTCTTGTAACCTTCTCTATTCCAGAGTGCAATAAAAAAATGCCCAAATACTGCTCATTCTTTGCATCTTTTGAACTTTTGTAAATTTGATCTGTTCTTCTAGTGTTATCAGTACCTTTGTTTCTTAGAAACTAGAATGGAGTGCAGGCTGCACAGAAATATTCCAACTGTGGAGTAAACAAGATTCGATGTACATTTAACTCTTACCTTGGAATTCTATTCCTCTAGAAAAGAGATTCCAGTATTAAATTACATCTGAGTCTGCAAGATGTTACCTTTTAAAAAGGTCCTCTGAAAGTCCATATATCACATTAAATGCATTCCCCTGACCTACTTTGTTCAAAGAGTAGGTAAAAGTTGGTTAACCAAACCTACTATGTTTTTGAATGCAGGAGTAGGCTCAAGGGACTGACCAGTCACTTCCTGCTTCATCACATACTCAGCAGTGTCAAGAATAATTAATAAATTCCAGTTTGTAAGGGGCTCCCTGGGTTCACGTCAAGTTGTTGAACAGGTTAATGAGAGATAGAGTAGTCAGTCCTGACAGAAGGTACTTACTTTTATATTTATTTCCTGATTAAAGGCTGCCTTCTGCATTTCAAACGCTCGCTTGGAGTCAGCCATCATGGTGTCAGCACTGTATTTAACATCCATTGCTTCCTTCTTGCATTCAGCTTCCTGTGGGATTTTTTTTTGGGGGGGGGGGAAGCGGGTGTGGGAATGGAGAAAGATAAACAAAAGAATAATGAGGACTTACTGGCCCACAATGAATCAAACCTCAAGCACTGAATGACATTCGCGACACAAATGCATGATTTAGGAATTCAACCTGGAGCTCTCTAATAATTTATATGTTGACACAGTGAATAAGAGATCTCAGCTACAATCCTGTATCTACCAGGAGTTGACTGCTGTAAACAAGTTGCAGTATCTGTGGCCAATGGAACAGGAGGTGAATCAGAATTCCCACACTCAAAGATTCTGTTCCCTTTACAACTAGCTGTAGCAAAGTACTACATCTGGAGCATGAACCAACGACTGTGTGTGGCAAGTCATAGGTATGCTCATGTGAAATCCAGAGTTGGCAATGTTAACATAACAAGCAGTTAAGGTGCCAAGGAAAACAGTTGATGCCCATTAATTGACGTGCATATTTAAAAGAGGGAACAGCTGCGACTGAGGGAAGGAGAACTATTAGACTGGTTGAGCCAGTTCTGAGGAAGGGTCATTGGACCCAAAACGTTAACTGATTTGTCTCCACAGATGCTGCCAGACCTGCTGAGCTTCTCTAGCAACTTCTGTTTTTGTTAGTCAATAAACTTCCTGCACAAAGGAAGACTGTCTGTTAGTTTCTGTTTGACCAACCTAATTAGAAAGGTGCAGGGCTGGATGAACACAGCAGGCC
>NW_025968007.1:16673-25000 GCF_021869965.1 Rhincodon typus
GATGAACACAGCAGGCCTCTCTGCTCCTATGATGCTGCTTGGCCTGCTGTGTTCATCCAGCCCTGCACCTTGTTGTCTCGGATTCTCCAGCATCTGCAGTTCCTACTATCTCTAATTAGAAAGGTTTGACAGGTAACAGTTGCCAAGATACTACAGATTGGCTGTAGCAACATCGGAGGTGATGTGGAAAGGGAATAGTGGCAGAAAAGCTGTGGCCACAGATGTATCTGGGAAACCCAGCTTACACTGAACTTCAATCCTATAAAAGATGGTGAAACATTAACACAAATTCAGACACCACTAAAATCGTGAAAAGCGATTTGTGGAAACCGGTTTAATGAGTTCACAAGGGAAAAACACTGTTGGAAGCAGTTTATAACCCATTCCGACATTCTGGACATTTCCCCTTTTCCAAAAATGCCACAGAGCTCAGTCATTTTGCATTTGGTAAATTTACAGCAGGAGACTATCCAGGTTATTGTCTAAAAACCAAATCTGATTTCTAACACAGTTAGGTGCAAAAGTGCGTGGATTCTTGGCTTTTCTCACAAATGGGAGTAATAAGTTATGCATCCGTGTGTCTCCACATCCAGTCACAGTTATAACTGCTGGCATGATCAGATTCTGATGGCTTACAATTCCTAGACGTTTTAGAGTTTGTGTATCATGGTTACCCGTATTCCAGCATCTCTCTCAGCTTCTGCCACTCCTATCTCTGCGTCTCGCTGCACAATCGCTGTCTGTGACTTCCCCAGTGAGCTCAGATATTCCACTTTGTCGTAAACATCCTGTAAGAAAGAACAGGCACCCAGATAACAGAAGATCACCAGTACCTTGAGTAGCCATTGAGAGAAATAAACATTGCAAGAGTCACTAACGTAGACCAAGCTGGTGAAACTCAAATCCAACTCTAAAACAGATTGACTTTATTACAAAATTGAAATGAATGTGACAACGCATTAAACAAAGTTTCATTTCAGTGTTTCATTCTACAACAGCCATTTAGAACAATCACACTCTCCTGCTGCCTTCACAGGACCATTGCACAGAATGATCTTCAAACCAATGAATAATTCCAGTCCTGATGGACTGTCAATGACCTGAAACATTACCTCCGTTTCTCTCTATACATGAATGCTGCCTGACCTTTTGAGGAGTTCCTTTTTGAGCATTTTGTACCTTTTGTTTTATAGAACAGTACAGCACAGTACAGGCCCTTTGGCCCACGATGTTGTGCCAACCTATTATTCTACTAAGATCAATCTACCCTGCATACCCTACATTTTACTATCCTCCATGTGCCTATCCAAGAGTTGCTTAAAAGTCTCTAAAGTATCTGACTCCACTACCACCGCCGGCAGCGCATTCCACACACCCACCATTCTCGGTGTGTAAGGAACCTTCCTCTATAACCTTCCTTATACCTTCCTCCAAACACCTTAAAATTATGCCCCCCTGTAATAGTCATTTCCGCCCTGGGAAAAAGTCTCTGGCTATCCACTCTATCTTTGCCTCTCATCATCCTGTACACCTCCATGGAGTCACCTCTCATTCTTCTTCGCTCCAATGAAAAATACCCTAGCTCCCTCAACTTTTCCTCATAAGACCTGCCCTCCAGTCCAGGCAGCATCCTGGTAAATCTCCTCTGCACCCTCTCTAAAGCTTCCACATCTTTGCTATAATGAGGTGGCCAGAACTGAACACAATATTCCAAGTACTTTCATCCTCTACCACCCTCTGTCTTCTGTTGGACAGCCAGCCAGTTTTGTATCCAGACAGCCAAATTCGCCTGAATCCCACGCCTCCTTACTTTCTGAATGAGCCTACTATGTGGAACCTTATCAAGTGCCTCACTAAAATCAATATATACCACATCCACTGCTCTGCATTCATCAATGTCTTTTGTCACATCCTCAAAAGAATTCAATAAAGCTTGTGAGGCATGACCTGCCCCTCAAAGCCATGCTGACTATTTCTAATCAAACTGTGCTTTTCCAAATAATCATAAATACCATCTCAGAATCCTCTCCAATAATTTGCCCACCACAAAAGTAGGATAGACCAGTTTGTAATTCCCAGGATTATCGCTATTCCCTTTCTTGAACAAGGGAATGAGCATTGCCACTCTCCAATCTTCTGGTACTACTCCAGTGGACAGTGAGGACGCAAAGAACATTGCCAAAGGGCAGCAATTTCTTCCCTCGCTTCCTGTAGTAACCTTGGGTGTATCCTGTCTGGCTCAGTTGACTTATCTATCCTACTCTTTCCTATTGCCTTCCATACAACGATACCAGTCATACGCAACAATATGCACTTACTGGTAAACTCCAAATTCTTGTTTTAAAAAGCCTAATCTATGAACAGAACAAGAATAGCATTCCTAGCCAAAATAACTTAAGAAATAAAGTAAATCACCAAATAGGCCATAAGACCATTGTAAATAGGAACAGGAGTAGGCTTGTCAAACTGATTTCCAGAAACCCTGATGCTCATGTTGATAAAAGGCTCATGAAACACTGGGCACAGACCTACAGAAAAGGTTTCTGTAGAAACAGGGTGTGTTCCAGGGTATTGTTGTTCCATTAATTGTGCTCTAGTATTTTATTTCATTTAAACATTTAACTTAATTTTATTCTTCAGCCTGCACTTCATTCACTTGGACACTCCTCTTTTTCAAAAGTGACTTGCACCTCCATGGCCCTTTTCATGACCACTGGATATCTCAAAGTGTTTTATAGCCAATTAAATAAATGTGAAATACAGTTGCAGTTGTAATCTAAGAAACATGGCAGTGAGATTATCTAGTGGAAACTCCAAAAGTATCAGCTTGATAATGATTAAATCATGATTTCAGTGTGAAAATAGGCGGTGTGATTAATAAGTTTTCAGATGACACCAAAATTGGTGGTGTAGTGGACAGTGAGGAAGGTTACCTCAGAGTACAGTGGGACCTTGATCAGATGGACCAATGGGCCAAGGACTGGCAGATGGAGTTTAATTCAGATAAATGTGAGGTGCTGCATTTTGGAAAGGCAAATCAGGGCAGGACTTATACACTTAACGGTGAGGTCCTGGGGAGTGTTGCTGAACAAAGAGACCTTGGAGTGCAGGGTCATAGTTCATTGAAAGTTGAGTCACAGGTAGACAGAATAGTAACGACAGTGTTTGGTACACTTACCTTTATTGGTCAGTGCATTGAGTATAAAAGAGTTGGGAGGTCATGTTGTGACTGTACAGGACATGGGTGAGGCCACTTTTGGAATACTGCATTCAATTCTGGTCACAAGGATGTTGTGAAGCTTGAAAGGGCTCAGTAAAGATTTAAAAGGCTGTTGCAGGGTCGGAGGGTTTGAGCTACAGGGAGAGGCTGAATAGGCTGGGTTTTTTTTCCCCCTGGATCGTCAGAGGCTGAGGGCTGACCATATAGAAATTTATAAAATCATGAGGGGCATGTATAGTGTGAATAATCAAGGTCTTTGCCCCACAATAAGGGAGTGCAAAACTAGAGGGCATAGGTTTAAGGTGAAAGGGTAAAAGATTTAAAAGGGACTTGAGGGGCAACGTTTTCATACAGAAGGTGGTGCGTGTATGGAATGAGTTGCCAGAGGAAGTGGAGGAGTCTGGTACAATTATAAAATTTAAAAAAGGCATCTAGATGGGTATGTGAATAGGAAGCGTTTAGAGGAATGTGGGCCAAATGCTAGCAAATGGGACTAGATTTATTTAGGATATCTGGTCAGCATGAATGAGTTGGACCAAAGGGTCTGTTTCAGTGCCGTACAGCTCTTTGGTTCTATGTATTTTGGAAGCGGAGGCGTAAATGCTGGACAGGGCAACTTCCCTGCTCTTCTCCCAGAATATACCCAAGGAACTTGTACATCCTCCTGAAAAGGGAGATAGGACTTCAGTTTGAGTTTTCATCTGAAGGATGATTTCTCGAACAGTGCACTGTACCCTTAATGTTCAAATCCTATAGTACCTTAGTACAGAGTTTCCACAAAGTTGGGGTCAGGACCCAGTGTGGGTTTACAAGCTGTAACATTTGGGGTTGCAGCATCAGAACCATAATGGCTGCTGCGGATTTGGCCTAAGTTACAAAAGCCACACCCCTGCTCTAACGGGCAACCCCCAGTCTGTTCTCAGATGAAATGTGAAAACTTTCAAACCTCAAAGTGGGGAAAACATTTGGAAAGCACTGGCTTAATACTCAGGAGGTGAAGATACTATGAACTGAGCAATAGCTGACAACAATGCCATTCTTTGGATTGCTTTTAAAGCAAAGAGTTACATTCTACAGATATTGGCTTTAGATAATTCTCTGCACAAACTCTCTTTATTCTCTGCTCTTTCAACAAATACCATAAGATATAGGAGCAGAATTAGGCCCTTCAGCCCCTTGAGTCTGCTCTGCTATTTAATCATGGTTGATATGTTTCTTGACCCCATTTTCCTGCCTTCTCTCTGTAACCCCGGACCCCTTACTAATCAAGAATTTATCTCAGTCTTAAGACATGCAATGACTTGGCTTCCACAGCCTTCTACAGCAATGAGTTACTCACATTAACCACCCTCTGGCCGAAAAAACTCTGCTTCATCTCTGTTCTAAAGGCTCGTCTCTTCACTCTGATGCTGTGCCCTTGGTCCTCGTCTCTCCTACTAGTAGAAACATCTTCTTCATTCCCACTCTATCCAGTCTCCTCAGTATTCTGTCAATTTCAATCAATCAGATCCCCCCTCCTCATCCTTCTAAACTTCATCAAGTATTGACCTAGAGTCTACAACTATTCCTCATAAATAGCCCTTCATCCCTAGAATCATTCTTGTAAACCTCCTCTGAACCCCTTTCAACATCAGCACATCGTTCCTTAGACAGGGGCCAAAATACCTGTTGACAATATTTCAAATGTTCCAGAGCCTTATAAAGTCTCAGCAATACAGGTTCTGCTCTTGTACTCTAGCCCTTGAGAAGAATGCTACATTGCACTTGCCTCTGTAATGGTAAACTGAATGTGCATGTTAACCCTAAGCAAATCCTATTCTAGGACTCCCAAGTCCCTTGGTGCTCAAGATTTCTAAAGCCTCTCCCCACTTAAGAGGCGTGGACTATTTTCTAAAGAAGTGCATAACCTCATACTTTCCCACAACGTGTTCCATCTGACACCTCTCTGTCCATTCTCCTAGCACGTCCAAGTCCTTCTGCAGCTTCCCTGCTTCCTCAACACTACCTGTCCCTCCACCTATCTTTGTGTCATCTGCAAACTTAGCAACAATGCCCTCAGTTCCTTCATCCATATCGTTAATGTATAATGTGAATAGTTATGGTCTAACATACCCAACCAAAGGCCATCTTGTCCCCTAAAAGTACATCCCTCCAAAATCAACAGATATCAACAAGTACTTCATTCCTACCCTTCTTAAACAAAGCTAAAAAGGAGCTTTTAAATTATTCTTTGCAAGGGTAGCCGGTGAGCTAAAGCATTAGCAAACTGATGCTCAACCTCCCGCTAGTAACAGGATGGCTCTAGCTCAGGGCAGCAACTGCCTGCCCTGTGAGATCCCGATCTTACTGGAGGGCGTGCACAGTACAAAAATATTTCTGAGAGCACAAGCAAGCTGGGGGGGGTGGTTGAAAAGAGAGGGGAGGTAGAAGGGAGGGTGGGAGAGAACAAAACACTGAGGACAAAATAAGTTGGGGGCTAATTTGAAAATGACCTGGGGAGTCAGAAAAAGGATTATATTTTTTAACCCAGACTAATTTAGGCTCTGGAATCAGGCAAGGATGTTCAAAATCAGAGACAAATGCAATTTGGCAAATGACTGAACATTCTCTAATATAAAGAATTCACAGGAATTCAAAGAATGTCATTAGTTATTTCATCAGGCTTTTCAATAAAGGAGAATCTTGAACAAGGAAAATGAATGGTCATTAACCAGATGATATCCAATGACATCAATTCCACTGGAGAATTTTTTACTTTGAATTAGTGATGCTTCACGGGGCATGTTCACAAAACACAAAAAATGTTTTAATGACCATTATAACTGAAAAGATGCAGTCAGTTAGTGGCTGTTAGCTCACACTGTAAATTAACTGCACTAAATGGAAAATCCATCAGATAGCAAGCCAGCCCCTTCCAAATTGTTTCCATTCCTCAGACTTGGATTAATGCACTAGCCAACAGCTCTCAGAATTACAACACTGTTTCTACACCAGAGTTTAAGGAACTCATCGAGATTTCAAGTCAGAACTGCTCAAGTTAAATCATTCCAGGATTTCACAAGCTCAGTTCAGTAACAAGAAACAGGGTCAGCCTGTTAGAATTCCACTTTCACACCATCATGGCTGTGGATTCAAGCTTCATTTCACAAGTTTTATAAAGTGACACCTTAGTGCAGCACTGAGGCAGGTGTCATTGTTCATCTGAAGGGGCAGCTAAACTGAAGACCTATTAGCCTGTTTTAGACATTCAAGCAAACGTTGGAAAATCCATGGCACAAACAAACTTGATGTGGAGGTGCCGGTGTTGGACTGGGGTGGACAAAGTCAGAAGTCACACGACACCAGGTTATAGTCCAACAGGTTTATTTGAAAACACAAGCTTTCAAAGTGCTCCTTTGAGCAGCGCTCTGAAATCACAAGCTTTCAAACAAACCTACTGGACTATAACTTGGTGTCATGTGACTGCTGACTTTATAAACTCGCTCAGTGTCCACATCAATCTTCTACCCATTAAAATCATTGCTGATTCCAATCTGAGAAAGCACTATTATAAACGTCAGGTCTTCTGGAATGAAACTTGAAAAACGTGCATTTCTTTTTAAACAAGAGCGGAGGTAATCAGAGGGTTAAGGTAATACATAAAATTGCCAGTGTTTGTAAATGCAAGCACAGCAAATACTGTGTCAGGTCTTAAAATATAAACCAAAAATTCTCATCACATTCTTAACATGGTTTTAAAACTTCAGTCTAAAAATAACATAGCTCTAGAGACTTATATACAGCTGAATGGATGATGTGCTTCTAATATCACAAGTTCCACAGAAAAGGGAGCCACTGAACAGATAGATGTTGAAGAAACGACCTCCGGCCATACCATGTTATGGTTTACTGAATACTCCGGGGCATGTAAAACCCATGTTGAGGATGTCTTAAAATCCCCTCCACAGATGGAGGACTCTGCTGAAACAAATAGTGACTTTTCTTTTTGGAAAATCTGACTGGGTATTCCCATTTGCACCATTGGAAAAAAAAAAGTCTTCAGATGCACTGAAGGGAAGCTCGGTAAACACAAGAGGGAGAGAGGAATTGGAGGTTACGCTGAAAGATTTCAACAGAGGTGTAGGAGATTTCACGTGTGGACCTATACAGACCAGTTGTACAGAATGTATATGGGTGCTAAACCACATCCATTCTCGACGCTCCACATTACAGTTCCCATAGATTAGTCAACAGCACAGACACGGAGACCGTAAAAATACCTTTGGTTCAGTCAAAAGAATGCAAGGAGTTAGCTGATGGGAACTGAGCTGTAAACAAACAGTCACAGATTTTTGGGGAGTGGAAGGGTGACCACAGATGGGTCTTACAATACTGCTGGCGACAGTTGAACAAACTCAGATGTGATGCCTCCTGTGTTTACTTAGCTTGCTGACATGCATCAAAGTCATCACAAGCCTGATGTACACTCAATGCAGAGCAGAATGAGCACTGCACTATTACAGGAGCTGCCATTACAATGGGACATTAAACCAATGCCCTGTCTGCCCTTCTCAGATTGAACAATAATCCTACGTTGCTAACTGAAGGACAGCAGGTGGGTGTTCTGGTCAATATTGCCCAAGCAACATCACCAAAACAGATTACTGGTTGGAGTCATACCTGGCACATGGGATTACAGCTGTGATTGCTGGAGGTCAGTCACCTCCACCCCCAGGACACTTCAGCAGTTCCTCAGGGTAATTTCCTGGGCATAACCATCTTAAGCTGCTTCATCAATATCCTTCCCTCCACCATAAAGTCAGATGTGGGGATGTTCGCTGATGACTGCACAATGTTCAGCAACATTCACAAGTATTCAGATTATGCAGAAATCCATGTCCAAATAAATGCAGCAAAACCTGAGCAATATCCATCTGATAAGTGACAAGTAACAATCACATCACACAAGTGCCGGGGACAATGACTATCCTCAACAAGAGAGAATTTAATCGTTGCCCCTTGAAATTCAATGGCATTATCATCACCGAATCCCCCACTATCAACATGCTGGGGCCACCATTCTCCAGAAACTCAACTGGACTCACCATATAAACAGAAACCTGCTGTG
>NW_025968008.1:0-25000 GCF_021869965.1 Rhincodon typus
GAATCCCTACAGTGTGGAAGCAGGCTATTCAGCCCATCTGAGTCCACGCTGACCCTCCGAAGAGCACCCCATCCACCACCCTCTGCCCCCCACCCTATCCCCATAATCCTGCATTTCCCATAGCTAACCCACCTAGCCTACAAATCCCTGAACACAATGGGCAATTTAGCACAGCCAGTCCACCTAACCTGCATGTCTTTGGACCATTGGAGGAAACCAGAGCACCTGGCAGAAATCCACACAGAAACGGGGAGAATGTGCAAACTCCGCATAGGCAATTGCCAAGGGTAGAATTAAACCCAGGCCCCTGGCACTGAGGCAGCAGTGCTAACCACTGAGGAACCATGCCACCCCAAGTTTCCCAACAATTAGAGCAAACAATATCTTCAACAAAACTATCCAAAACTTCTGACTGATATAGTTGGCTAGCTGCACATAACAAATCAAGCAAGACTCCTCAAAATTTGGGTAAAAAAAAAAATGGTTAACCCTTAATGGCCGCAGGTATCAAGATAAATTCTTACTTGCATACCAAGGCATTTCAAAGCAAGAGCTTCTCATCATCCATGGCTTTTGTTTTGAATTTCTATGATCCTGAATGATGGGAGCTTTGATTGTCTCATGTGAAGTTGTATTGACCTAGTCTTTACTGACATTAAATAACTTAATGAAACAAATAAACAAGTGCGTGTGTCTGTGTGTGCAGAATGGCACCAGGCGATTCCACTGTCTTTTCAAGATAGCTATTTGCAGGACATGAACAATGAAGCTTCACAGAGTCCAAGTGAAGAAGCTCCTGAAAAAGGCAGTGTTGCTCCTGATATGATCCATCCCTCTTCAGAAGGTTCTCAACAACTAAAACCAACGTCTTGAGCAGACCATCTGCTCGATATGTCCCAAAATTCTTTACAGCCAAGAAGCAATTATGAAGCACACAGTCACTATTGTTACGTAGTCAAGCAGAGTTGCCAATTTTGTTCAAAAACAAGCAAATAAGATGAATGACTGGTTAGTCTGACTCTGAACTTAATGGGTGTTGATTAAGTGTGGGAAGTTGTTTAGAGCAGAGAACTCCATGCTCTTCGATAAAAAATACCACAACCCTACATATTTGTTGCTCAAAACATTAAAACATTTCAAAAACCTTACCAGAATTACAACAACATTCTACCGTTGACAAAGAAAAAAAAAAGGTTAAATTTATCTTCGGTCGAACGTTATATCAGAGAACATAAAAGCCTCAAAACAGACAAAGCTAAAATTGGTAACAAATATTAGGAGAATTAAATATAGCATTTAGGAAAAGTATCATAATCATTGAAAGTTTCAGATCAGTGAAATCAGTCAGTCGTTCTCTCACTGCATATGTAATATCCCAGTCACAAATTATTCTATACCCCCCACTCCTGCAGCTCATTTTCAAGACAATATGTAATAGTAACTGTAAGAAACAAAAACAGAATTGCTGGAGAAACCCAGCAAGTCTGGCAGCATCTGCAAAGAGAAACAGAGTTAATACTTCGAGTCCAGTTACCATTCTTCAGAATTGTTGTGTTTAATTGTAATGCTAACTGATTTGAACTTAATTGCCCAATCCAAATGATGAAGAGCCTAAAAATTCACAAGTTATGTGGGGTAAACAAAAGGAAGTGAAATGAAGGGTTTTACATTTGTCATGTGGAGAAATACAAATACAATATGAAAAAAAAAAAGAAGAAAAATCAATGCCACAGCTCTGGAATGCAATCTGTGCAAACAGAACAAGGAGCATCACCAACACTGCTCAGTGATGCCCAGTTTGGGTTCCGCCAGGGCCACTCAACTCCTGACCTCATTACAACCTTGGTTCAAACATGGGCAAAGCTGAATTCCAGAGGGGAGGTGAGTGTGACAGCCATTGACATCAAAGCTTCATTTGATCGAGTGTGGCATCGAGGAACTCAAGCAAATGAGTATCAGGGGGCAAACTCTCTGCTGGTTGCAGTCAGACCTGGCACATAGAAAGAGGGTCATCGCTGTTGAAGGTCAGTCATCTCCATTCCAGAACATCTCTGCAGGAGTTCCTCAGTGTAGTGTCCTAGGCCCAACCATCTCCAGCTGCTTCATCAATGACCTTCCCTCCATCATGGGGTCAGAAGTGGGGATGTTCACTGATGATTGCAGAACAATTCGCACCATTCACAACTCCTCGGCTACTGAAGCAGTCCATGTTCAAATGGAAAAAAGGTCTGGACAATATCCAGGCTTGGGCTGACAAGTAGCAAGTAACATTCATGCCATTAAGTGCCAGGCAATGGCCATCTCCAATAAGAGACAATCTAACCACCACCCCTTCACATTTAATGATGTTACCATCACTGAATCCCCCACTATCAACATCCTTGCGACTACCATTGACCAGAAACTCAACTGGACTTGCCACATAAACACAATGGCTACAAGATCAGGACAGAGACTAGGAATACCCTGCTGAATAACTCCCCTCCGGACTCCTCAAAGCCTGTCAATCATCTACAAGGCACAAGTCAGGAGTGTGATGGAATAATCCCCACTTGCCTGGATGGGCGCAGCTCCAAAAACACAAGCAGCCCACTTGATTGGCACCACACCCACAAACATCCCACTCCCTCCACCACCGACGCTCAGTAGCAGCAGTGTGTACTATCTACAAGATGCACTGCAGAAATTCACCAAAGATCCTCAGGCGGCACCTTCCAAACCCATGACCACTTCCATCTAGAAGGACAAGGGATGCAGATATATGGGAACACCATCCCCTGCATGTTCTCCTCCAAGCCACTCATCATCCTGACTTGGAAATAGATTGCTGTTCCTTCACTGTCGCTGGGTCAACTTCCTATAATTGCCTCCCTAAGGGCATTGTGGGTCAACGCTCAACAGGTGAACTACTGCAGTCCAAGAAGGCAGCTCACCCTCACCTTCACTGTAAGCAGGGGGGCAGCAAACAATTTAGAAAGTACTTGCTATGTCAACCTGTGTCACAAGAGGATTGGAGTTCAGAAGCAAAGAGCTATTGCTTTAATTATTTAATTCTGGTGACATCGCACCTGAGCGAGTATGTGCAGCTCTTGCTCGAAAAGAAAAATGAACAAAGAACAAAGAACAAAAAAGGGAAGTACGGCACAGGAACAGGCCCTTCGGCCCTCCAAGCCTGTGCTGATCATCATACCCTAACTAAACTAAAGAAAACAAACCTTATGCCTTTATTCAGTCTGCAACCTCTATTCCCTCCCTATTCACGTAACCATCCAAATGCCTCTTAAATATCACCAACGTGCCTGCTTCCACCACCTCCTCTGGCAGTGCATTCCAGGCTCGTACTACTCTCTGCATGTAAAACATTCCTCGCACATCTCCCTTAAACTTTCTCCCCCTCACCTTGAAGCTGTTACCCCTTGTAATTGAAATTTCAACCCGAGGAAAAAGCTTCTATCTACGCCTCTCAGTTTTGTAGACCTCTCTCTATTAGGTCTCCTCTTAGCTGCCATTTTTCCAGGGAAAACAATCCTAGTCTTTTTAACCTTTCCTCACAGCCAATGTCCTCGAGACCATGCAACATCCTGGTGAACATTCTCTGTATTCCTTCCAAAGCTTCCATGTTCTTCTGGTAATGTCACAACCAAAACTGCACACAATACTCCAAATGCGGCCTAACAAGGGTTTTAACATAGCTGCAACATGTTTTGTGAACTGTTGTACTCCATTCCCGGCCGATGAAGGCAAGCATGCCATATGCCTTCTTAATCACCTTGGCCACCTGTGTTGCCACTGTTAGGGAACTGTGGACCTGCATGCACAGATCCGTCTGTATGTTCATGTTCCTAAGGGTTCTGCCATTTACAGTATAATTCGCACCTAAATTTGATCCCCCAAAAATCCATCACCTTGCAATTCTTTGGATTAAACTCCATCTGCCTAAGTCACGGATCTATCTATATCCTGCTGTATCCTTTCACAACTCGTCAGCGCTTATCAGCAACTCCACCAATCTTCATGTTATCTGCAAACTTAATAATCAGACCACCCAGATTTTCCTCCAGATCATTTATATATACTACAAAGCAACAGGGGACCCAAGACTGATCCTTGTGGAACACCACTAGTTGCCAGTCTCCATTCCAAAAAACACCCTTCCACCACTACCCTGTCTTCTATGACCAAATAAAGGATATACTGGCCAGAGAGTGCGCAACAGAGGTTCAGGTGGGACTAACTATGAGGAGCAATTGAGGAGCCTGAGCCTCTATTCTCTAAGGTTTGGCAATCTCAAAAGAAACTCGCAAAATTCTTAGAGAAAGTGTGTGGTCGGAGAAAGATGTTTCCCCCAAGCAGTAGGATCTAGATCCAGGGGACAGTCTCAGAATAAGAGGCAAGCCGTTTGGACTAAGGTGAGAAGGAACTTCCTGACTTAGAGGGCAGTAAATCTTTGGCATTCTCTACCCCAGAGGGCTGTGGAAGCTGAGTCATTAAGTAATGGCAAAGACTGACAGATTTCTAGCTATGACATCAAGGAAAACTGGATAGCACAGGATTATGGTGTTGTGGTTCATCACCAACAATGATCAAGAATGGCAAAGCAGGCAATGGGCTCAATAGCCTATCCTGCTTGCATGCTCTTAACAGACTGTGCATTCATTTCAGAAGCAAGTTCCCGACTTGCAGATTTCTGAATGCTGTGCAAAATGCAATGAGACAGCTAGCCAATGGACTTCCTCTGGACTGATACAGAACAAAAATCTACATCATTATATTTGTTCCAATTATGAATAGTTTATATATTAAAAAAAACACGATTACTGTTCAAAATAATGCACTGAGAATTTGAGATGCTCTTTAAAGTGCTTCCCTGCAAGGCCATTTAGCTGCCATTCTGTTGGAAGGAATAAGAGGCCGAATGGGACACCTGTTCTGTCACTTGTTCTCCCACCCGTGATCACACCAAAGGCAAAACATGGGCCTTCTATCTTGGTTTATTTTTCCAAGACTTCTTTCTAGATCAAAAAAAAACAGGTATTAGTTTTCCACAGTGGCTTAAAGGGAGGAGAGTCCATTTTGCTAGTCTTCACATTCATCCAATAGGTTGTGCCAAATATACAAATTGGGAATGGCAGGAGCAAACTGAGAATTATACACTGCATGGTTAAAGTGTACCTGGTAAATATTCAATGCACACCACACATATAAAGAACATACACTTGAATCAGGTGCTAGAGAAAGGCCAGTACTTCAGGAGAGAACAGGTGGAAAACAATTGAGCAAGAGGCATCACAAGGGTATGCCTTCATGGGGAGTGGAGACTGTAAAGATCAACCATTGTACATTGCCTTTCCAGACTAATAAAAAGAACTACCCAAACTCATAACCAGACCCAGGAGCATCCTGTTGAAGTCAATATGTAGAATAAACAGGATATGATAAATGGATTATTACTGCCAGCAGCAAAATTCACAAAAATCTCAGGCAGATTGCTTGAATTTCAATTTGTTTAACTGACCTCAAGGGAATCATTCAAAATTCAAGGGGAGCACGCAGCAAAAAAAAAATAATCAGGCAAATGTGTGTGAAAACAAAAACACATTGGACAATAATCAGGGCTGTGCCAGCAATCAGCCGTAAGGGGCAGGGCACAGCATTTTAGCTTCGGTTCCCTCTGTCTGACATTACAAAGAGGATGTGGGATGTGGAGGAGGGAAAAAGGAGTGCCATGTTAGCATAACAGGGACAGGGAGGAGAGAAGGGAGATTTCAAAGCAAACTGATTTGCTGCAGGAATTTGAATTGTGTGTCTTCAAAGACAGGTTTATTTATTTATAAACACAAGCTCAGCATTCGACTTTTTTTTAGAAACAGGAAACAGACCACAAAATGACCACAATGTCTGAATAGTTCAAGAGATTTTCAGCATTCAAAAAAGATGAAGGAAAGGTATCAGAAGTTAATTTTTATACAGCAAACAATCCATTAGAACAAAAATGTCCAAAGGATACACTCAGTGAGGCACACTTTAGCACGTGTGTGGAAGAATAATTTTTGGGGAATTTAGACAGATTGGAAAAGTTGTATACATACACAGATGTATTCTTTCCTCTCCACATGACCTCAATAAAACAGTTGTAGGAGTGACAAGACCCGCGAGTACTTTAAGCAATATTTTCCATTAAAACGAACAAGGATACAAAACACAATTAGACCAAAAAAAACTTGTCCTGTTCATTGATGCAGATTTGCAATATGTGAAACCAAAACCTTGTCCATTATCAGAGCTGGAGAGACCATTTCTGTACATTACCTGTGGTTCATTACTGGGATGGCAAATAAAATTTATGATTCAGATTGTGGAAAATAGTTCAGTGTGTTTGAAAGATGCAATGCTTGATGCTTAAAAGGTGAACGAGTTAGATGCTAGCCAACAGCAAATTGATTCCCACAAGCATGTTATTCCAGTATATTACTTTACCATCACTTGTCTTACAGGGGGCCAAAGATTCTTCATTCAAAGTAAAGGCATTTCTTTGTTTCGTAGCTAGATTTTCAGTTAAAAGTCAACTTTCAAGCAATCTAAATTTTGCACAACAATTAACAGGCATCCGGATGGGTCTATGAATAGGTAGGGTTTAAGAGGGATAGGAACCAAATGTTAGCAAATGGGACTAGATCAGTTTAGGATATCTGGTCGACATGGATTAGTTGGACCAAAGGTGTTGTTTCTGACTAAGTTAGGTGCATGACTGGAGAATTTTGGCTTTTCTTGCTCCAGTGCTGGATTTAAGCTTTTCATTCCTTCTATAACAAATGATACTGACAAACATATCCTGTCCCAAATCAAAAATGCAGCAAAAGACCTGAAGATTACATTATCAAAAACCAAAAAAACAGACCAAGTGTGCAAAAATATTTGTTCAGTCTTTGTTTTGTATCACTTGGACTTCTTCCATTGCCTCCTTCACTTTCCAAATTTAAACCAGAACTCCACACTTTAAAAATTGAAGTGAACAGCTACTATACAGAATTCCATAGATGGTGTGGCCGTTCTTTCTAAAGATAAGGAAGGGATTTGAGTAATGCGTGCAAGTTAAATAATTTCCTAAACCTTACATGGCGATGAATTGCCTTTCTGTGCATTGCAGTGATGGTCTTGTTATATTTTTGTAAACATTAGCAGGCTCCATGTTGTACACATCTTGATGATGGGAGGAAGTCTAAAGCATTGGGATAGCATCAAAAAATTAAAATTCAATTTGCAAATAAAGACTACTGTCCTACAGAAAAAAAAATGGAGGGAAAGGCCAGAACCAAAGGCTTTTCCCAGACCTTCAGGATATATTGCTCACTTGGAAATGAACAAAAACTTTACTTGGATGCGAATATCTCAGAAATTTTGGAAAATAAAATTCATTTAAGTATAGCCACATTCCTTTCAATGAAGGAATACATGCATATTCCAGAATAAAAGGTGACAAGAAAGGCATATTGTTAGAGTCACATTGACTGCACTGCATGATTTTACACATTATAATCCGCCCTCATCTTACTCCTACCATCATCCAACCATTGCAGGGATCCACAACAACTCTGCCCATTGTCCTTGCTTGGGACGCAATCATTTGCTTTAAGTTTAATTCGACTTCCTGCCATCTCATGACCCGTTAAATATTGTTTGACATAACACACAATCACCATCAATCCACCTTTCGGGCATCACCCTCTTTATATATTAAAAGGAAAATTACCAATTCCTAAATATGATTGGGTAAAGTGGAAGAGAGTCTTTGGAACGAAGCAGAGGTTGAGAGGGAGGAAGGTTGTGAGGTGGTTTTTTTGTTGTTTGAGTGCCTCACCTCTGTGTCTGAGAGACGCACCACCAAGCCCAGGCCCATCCTCCAATGACATACTGCTTCTGATCTGATCCACAGCAGCCACCTGGAACAGAAGGAACAAACATTGTGCTACTAAACCGGACCAGTTTTAAAACAAGATTTTTTTTTAAACTTCCCTTGTATGAAACAGAGTTAGATGATTGACCCTGTAGAGATTGCAACTATGACAATTGTACAGAGGTGGCAGGATTCAGTAACAAGATGATACAGACAGCAGAGGTGAACAGGCATCTCTAGAAAGTGGTCATGTGCTTTCCATCGGTAGAAAACACAAACTTTACCAACACTACCATGAATTCCTAAGACAGTTTTGCAGTTTGGGAGAAGTTAAATGAAGCTAACTCAGCCAAAGGGCCATGAATGATCTTTTCAAATAAAATTACTGGTCATTTTGAAAAGGAAATTAGTAATATTTAGTACCAACATTGTAGTAAACCCCTGTGAGGATTCCTGTAGTAAATTTTTGATATCCCATCACATACCAATGCACAATTTCCCAAAACTATTACTCATATCATAGCGGTAGCAAGTACTGCAGATACTGGAGTCAGAGACAACACAATGTGGAGCGGGAGGAACACAGCAGGCCAGGCAGCATCAGAGGAGTGCGAGAGTTGACGTTTAGGGTCGGGATCCTTCTTCAGAAATAGGGAGGGGGAAGGGAGCTGGGAAATAGGAAATAAATAGAGGAGGGGTGAGGCTGGGGAAGGTAGGTGGGATGGTGATAGGTGAGTGCAGGTAGGCAGTGGTGGGAATTGGTCATTGAGGTGGGAGGGGCGGATGGGTGGGAGAGAAAATGGACAGGTTGAGTCAGGTCAAGGAGGCAGGGATGAGAGGAAGGGTTGGTCATGGGATGAGGCTGGAGGAGTAGGGGGTGGGGAGATTTTAAAGCTGGTGAAAGGCCTCTCCATCTCCATTTCTGGTCTGCATCTGCTCCCAAGATGGAACGTTCCACTCCCAAACATCCCAGATGTTCTCCTATATCAAGGACCGCAACTTTTCTCTCCGGTGATCAAAAATGCCCTCAAACCCCCTCCTCTTCCCCCCCACCAACAAAAATAAAGACAGAATCCCCCTTGTCCTCACTACCACCCCAATAACCTCCACATCCAGTGTATCATTCTCCGCCACTTCTGCTGCTCACTCTGCGACTCCCTCGTCCACTCCACATTCCCCATTAACCCCATCACACTGCAGGAAGTGCTACACCTGCCCCTACACCTCCACCTCAACTCCATTCAAGGCCCACAGCAAACCTTCCACGTCAGACAGGAGTTCACCTGCGCATCTGTCAACTTGGTCTACTGTATCCGCTGCACCCGATGTAGAGGAAGCCACATTGGTGAGACCAAGTGTGGACACGGAAACCGTTTCATAGAGCATCTGCATTCTGTACACAACAAACAACAACACCTTCCAGTCACCAACCACTTCAACTTTCCCTCCCCGGATGACATGTCCATCTTGGGCCTCCTCCCGTGTCACAATGACACCATCCGCAAACTGGAGGAGCAGCACCTCATATTCCGCCTCGGGAGCCTACAGCCTGATGGCCTAAACATAGAACTCACCGGATTTAAAATCTCCCCACCCCGGCCTCATCCCATGTCCAACCCTCTCTCTCATCCCCGCCTCCTCGCCCTGACACAATCTGTCCATCTTCTCTCCCACTGATCCGCCCTACCCATCCCACCACTCCCTACCCACACTCACCTATCACCATCCCACCTACGTTCCCCAGCCCCATCCCTCCTCTAATTATTTCAGAACTCCCTTCCCTCTCCCTATTTCTGAAGAAGAGTCCCGACACGAAACATCAACTTTCCTGCTCCTCTGATGCTGCCTGGCCTGCTGTGTTCCTCCAGCTCCACACTGTGTTGACTCATATCAAAGTTCATTTTTGGCATTTGTCCCTTTGGATAGTGCAACAGTTGAACAGAAGAGCATTACTCCACAAGAACAGAGATCAGGAATGTTGATTCAGAGCTCCTGATCGTGGGCATAATACATAGACATCTCTCTGAAGCAGGTGGTACACGGTGGGTAAACTAATGCGAGTTCTTCCTTCAGCCCCTCCATCAAAATTCTGAACAGCATTGAATTTCAGCAAATTTAATCTTGAACAGAGGGCATGTGGTTCAAGTGAAGTAACTGGGGTGAAGGGAAGAGAGAGGGAGACAAAAAAGGAGAAGCAGGGAGGTAAGTGAGATGGGGGGTTAAGGGAACAACAGAGGAGGGAAGAGGTTTTTCTGCAAGGGTTAAGTAAGATTACAACAACATATCTTGCACAACAATGCCTCTACCAATTTCAAATGTTTCTCATTGGCATATCTTAGTTACTCATCAGAAGCATTCAGAACAGTCTGGGTTTGAACATCAGGCTTTCAGCTACCACAAGGTTTTGATACGTCTCCAAATCTAGCACAAAGCATTTGTGGTTAACGAAGTTACAGTATTGCAATTGGCCTGTCACCATCAGAAAATACAACTTTCAGTTCAAGCCACAAAGTGTTTCCTACCTGTTGAAATGCTGTAGATAAAACCCCCTCTGAGAAAATAATTGAGCACAAGTTGGAAGGGATGCTTTTGCTAAATTTTTCTCAACAGTCTCAAGGTCGCTGACTGAGGAATTGGATAACCACAGAGTAACTTTCACATGCACTGCACCTTTAACATAGCAAAGCCCGGTGCATAATAGGACAAATGACTTTGAAACAACACTTTTGACAAAATTTTAAGAGGCACGCATGGAGAAATGGAGAGGTTTAGCAAGGTAATTCCAGAGTTTAGGCCCTCTGGGTGAAGGCTTGACCAGCAATGGTGGAGCTATTAAAATCAGGGAAAAGAGGGAAGCCAGAATTGGAGAGGTTGAGAGGCCCTGGAACCATGTGGGAAGATAGGAAGAGGCAAGGCATTGGAGGGATTTGAATGTAAGGATGTTAACTTCAGAACTGAGATGTTACTGGATCTGGAACCAATGTAGGGTGATTAGTACTTAGTGTCAATCAAAATACAGGCAGCAGAATTTTGAACAAAGGCCATGCTGGCTGAGAGGTGGATGGCCAGTCAGCAAAGCAAAGGAATGTTATGGTCTAAAAGGTAACAAAGCCATGGCTAATCAATTCAGTGGCAGATGAGTGGGCAGAGTAGGATGCTCTTTAAGCTGGGTGGGTGTGTGATCAGAAACTCACATCAGGGTTAAATACGGGGAGGAGCGGCATGGAGTCTGGGCATTTGGCCTGACTGCTTCTTTTTGACGTTTTCCAAAAACAATTCTCAGCACATCAGCTAAGAGAGAAAAATCTCCCTCCACCCCAAATACAAGATATCTTAACTGTTTGATTTGAGCTTCCAGATTTAACGTGTCTCAGGGAAATACAGAGGATACAAAAACAGAAATTGCTGGAAAGGCTCAGCAGGTTTGACAGCATGTGTTCTTCTAGCAAATTCTGTTTTTGTTTGCTTTCCAGCATCCACAGTTCTTTCAGTTTTTTTTAAAAATACAAGTGGAAGTCTGGTTAACCAGCAGTGATGAACACACAACTGTGGAAAGATTCAACTGGTGTTTTTACTACAAGTACATAATGTCCATGTAATATTTTAGTTCACAGTATAGGACAAGACTGACTGAAGGATAAAGCATTGGGTCAGGCTCAAAACCACTGAAAGCATACTGTCCAGGTGCATAACAGCCTGGTATGGCAACTGCTCTGCCCAGGACCGTAAGAAAATACAGAAGGTGGTGTGCACAGCCCAGATCATCATGGAGACCAACCTCCCATCCATGGTCTCCATTTACACATCGCACTGCTGCAGAAAGGTCGCCAATGTCAAAGACCTCTCCCAGTAATGCTGTCCTACAACCTCGGTCAGGCAGAAGATAGAAGCTTGAACACACGCACCAGCAGATTCAAGAACAGCTTCTTCCCGGCTGTTATCAGACCGACAAATGGACTCTCCAACTTCAAATAATGTTGATCTTGTTAATGTCAATTTTGCCTTACGTATGCCCTGTGCAGTGTGACCTGTACAACTTCCTCTGTCCAAGTTTTTTTTTCACCCTATGATCTGCACGTCCTTGCTTACAATGATCTGCCTGTTCTGCTCATAAACAAAGCTTTTCACCATACTTAATTGTAACAATAAATAAATCAAAACCCTAAAAATTCAGGACATATAGCAAAGTTAGCCACTGTTGTCATATATAGATTTTTAATTGCTTTATCAAAGCAGCTTACTGTTAATATTAGCTTTTAGTCAGCAAGATTTGTGGTTTCAACAAATTAGCTGCACACAAGTGCTTGCAGTGAAACAAAACTAGTTTATACTAATTTCACACCTAACAGTTACACCTATTTTACATATCTATCACTCCTTTACCACTATTATCACTGCCTTCGCCTTTGGCACTGGGCATCCTCACAATCTGTTCCACTTACTCCACCACCTCCATTATCAACATTATTAAAAAAACCACCATTGTCCAGCTCCTTTTAATTCTGAAAAAGTCATACTGAACTCAAAACATTAACTCTGTTTCTCGCTCAACAGATGCTGCTAAACCTGAGTTTATCCAGCATTTCCTGTTTTTAAAATGAGTTTCGATACAATGTAGCCTGATGACGCAGATTTTGAGAATCGCATTTTTATTTTAAAATGGATTCTTGAACACCAAGCTATTTAAATAAAAGTACATCCATTTTACTTTAGTATGTGGCATGATCAAAAGCTTGGCTATCTCCACCTTTGCCTCTGAGCAGTTTATTCTCTCTTTCACCTCCATGAATGAAGTTGTAACTTATTTCATACTAAAAACATATCGATTAAATACTGCAACAAGGTGCATTGAAGTCTCTCTCTTTAAGGTCATACTTAATCTACTTCCTTGCAGATGTCTCATGTGAAGCTTATACTTTTCTCTGCAAATGCAGTGGTTAGAGAGAAGGGAAAATGCTTTCACTATGTTCCCATGAGATAGTGGGATCTGGAGTGCAGCATTCGCTTCCCTTCATTTCCTTCTCCGCTGCCACTGTGCCTCATCATCTTTGTAACTTTAAGTATGATGTAGCTTGATGGACACGTTGTTATCACGCTGAATGATTGTGAGAAGCTTACTACCAATCATTAATGTCAATACTCTCATGCTTCATACCGAGTACCAGATACTGAACCAGTTTCCCTTCGAAGGAGGGAAAGTTGATATCAGACAAACATAAGGAGAGGCAGTAATATCATGGCGATGTCAGAGGACAAGTAATCCAGAACCACAGGCTAGTGTTCTAGGGTGGTGGACGGAGGGTATTCAATATTTTATTTACATTTACTGCCACATTATGGGAAAAAATTCCCTAAAAATAGACTTGAGATTGAGGGCAAAAGGCACAGCATCCCAATGACACTATTACCTTCACATTAAAATAAACCTTGTGTGCAGAAATTTTCAGTCTTTCCTGAGATATGTGCCACTATTTATTTCCCTGGTGAAAGCTGAATTCAATGAAAACTGGAATTTAAAGCTAGCCTAATGGCAACCCTGTAACCATGATCGATTGGTGTAAAAACTCATCGTGTTCATGAATGTGGGGCAAGGAATTCTGCCATGTTTACCTGGCCTACATGTGATTTCAGACCCACAGCAATGTCCAGACCTTCAGGGCAATAAATGGCAGCATGCATCCCAAGAGTAAAAGAAAGAAAAATTATGCAAACAAGGTTTTTATTTTAATGTGAAAGTAATAGGGGCATTGGGGTAGACTCAATCTCAAGTCTATTTTTGTGGAAGTTTTGTTACCGGAATATGGTGGTAAATGTAACCAAAATATTGAAAACATTCCCTTCACAAGTGCAAACTATGTGAAGTCATAGATATTGAACCCTTGAGCTGGGTGCAAACGAAATAAATCCTACTGATTTGCATCACCCAGGCACTAGCTTTTGAAGATAAGTCAGGCCATTTGTGTACCTTCTCAATAACACACCATTTAACACAGAATCTGTTACTGAAGATTCCCCCCAACTTCCAAATAATTCCTCTTGGTTAAATAGTGTCAGTCACTAATTTCCCACTCATCACCTTCATTCTCTCAATGTTTGTGTGAAGTGTTTCTGGGTGATTAGATTCCTTAATTTTTATGATTGTGCTGACAGAACACCATGCAAAACAACAGGAGGATTTTTTTTCAAGTAAACAGAAGTCAAAACTAGGTTCTACTGAACAGTTACATTCGACAGGTTGTGGAGCAACCCCTAATCAACCAGTAGGTTAGTATTTGGCAGAACTTCTCCGTAAACATTCCAACTTGGCAATTTCAGCAATAAAAAGGTTAAAAATAGATTAAAGAATGCACGTTGAAGGCAAGGGGACAGGATTGAGAATGAATATGTCAACCTGTCAGTCACACTTAGCAATTGCCACTGAGAACAGAATAGTTTTGCACATCACCTGAGAAAGCAAATACCCATTTCTTTTAAATAATTACCATAATGATACTACTATCTCTACTTTAAGTGAAGGTTAGTTTGGAGAATTTTCTTTCAATTTGTTTCTAGAATGCGTGCAGCACTAGTAGGGCAACACTACCTATCCTCTGGGTAATTAGGGATAGACAATAAAGAGTCACATTGTTGTGGGTCTGCAGTCATACGTAGGCCAGGCCAGGTAAGGACTGCAGACTTCCTTCCCTAAACACAAAACGGATTCAGACCTATTTCAGCTTGAAAACTGTAGACTCCGACAAATATGAGGGGACACAGGGAAACTGGGCAGATGAACAGACACCCCAGTCCTGAATATCTAATCACGAGTAAAGAATGTGCTAGTGTTTCTTAATTTCATCAACAATCCGCAAGGGTAATAAAGAGCTTGGCAATAAATATTGGCCTTCCCACAGATGCCCACATCTCAGAAACAAATAAAAAAGTCACACTACCCAGGACAGATGTGACAAAGAGCTTTCAGCATTGAGTCATTTATAGCACAGACAGAAGTCATTCAACCCCATTGAGTCAAGTCACATCAGCTTTAAAATTGAGCAATACAGTCAGTCAATCTCCTTCCTCATTGATATTCAAACTAGTCTGAACACTTCAGACAGACATTTTGTTATTACAAGTTATATTACAATTTGGCAGATGTAGGAAGCTTATCTAGCGAAAAGAAGGCTGTGTTACAGTCATTTACTATCCCTTAGAATAAAATTATTAATTTAAAAATGCAAAATACTGTGGATGCTAGAAATCTGAAGTAAAATCAAAAGTAAAATTCTGAAAAGCCATATTCAACACTAAACGTTAACTCAGTTTTTCTTCCTACCGATATTTTGCAATGTCAATCCAAATACATATCACATAGTTGAGGTTTATAAGCAGATACTGCATCATAACAAACTAAAGTTATTTCAAAAGCTAATCAGCATCAGTGAAATGTCAAGAATGAGAGTGACAAGAAGACTTTAAAAAAAAGTGGTTGTTCAAACACATGGGAATTATGGTAACTTGAAGACAATACATTGAAGTGGGTCACATTTTAAATGGTAGCTTATATTTATGTAGTGCCTTGGAAATAGAGAAAAAAAATATCAAACGGACTTCATCGAAAGGTAGTGAGAAAAATTTCTGTTGAGCTAAAGGAGATACTAGATAGTCTAATTGAAAACTTCACATTACATATATAAAACATAGTCAAACAAACCCGGCACACTTCACAGGAGTATTAGAAACAACATCTGACATCATTTAAGGAGATGAGATGAGAAATTTTTTTTTATACTTTCATGGGATGTTTCTGCCACTGACTGGACCAGCATATATTCCCTATCCAAGATGATGGTAGCGAGCTGTGTTCTTAAACGTAAACTTTGATCAAAGAGCTAAAGTTTCAAAGAGCATCTGAGAGAAACAAAATGGAGATTTAGTGTGGGAATTCCAGAGCTTAAATGTGGCATGGCTGAAGGCCCAATCAATGTAAAAACAAAGGGATTGCAGGATGTCTTAGGGCCCAGTTAGGAAGTGGGGAACAGTTCTAAGAAGGTGGCTAGAGCATGTTACAGAGATACAGTCAGGCTAAGCCATGAAGGATTTGAACACAAGAATAAGAATTCTAGAAAAGGTGTCAGGAGACCAGTAGTTAAAGGAGACCAGGGAGCAAAGGATGGATGAATGACAGAACAACAACAGAAATGAAGACACAATTTGGAAGCATGCGGACTTTGTAACAGGGTCACCCAAGGTCAGCACTGGGTCAAATTAAGACCATAAAAACTAGGAACAGGAGTAGGCCATTTGACCCTTCAAGCCTGTTCCACCACGCAATAGGATCATGCCGAATCCAACTTTTGTGTTTTTCTGTAATGCTCAATTCCCTGACTGATCAAGAGTCAATCTGTCTCAGCCTTAACATATACACAAGGGCACTAAGGAGTTCCAAAGACATCCAACATTCAGAGACGAAATCCCTCCTCACCTCAGTCTTAAATTACTGTCCCTTTATTCGGTGACTATGCCCTCTGGTCCTAGACTATCCCATGATGGAAATCATCCCTTCAGCATTTAACCCATCAAGTCCCTTAAGAATCTTATATATTTCAATGAGATCACCTCTTAAAATCTTCCAAAGTCCCAACCTGTTTAGCCTTTGTTCATAAGGCAACCCCTCCATACCAATGATTATCCTCATGAATATTCTCTGAACTGCTTCCAATGAAATAGTATCTTTCCTTAAATAAGGGGCACAAAACTGCTGACCAGTACTCCAGATGTATTGGATGCAAACAGGCTGGTTCGATACAAACATGGAGGGGGAATAGAATTTGCACAAGGGTTATGGAGTCTTTTGTTTAGTTGATGGATGTCCTCTAGTTGTCAGGGTGTGGACATGGGATAAGATATAATCCTAGAGCACTTTATCATTGCAAATGTTACACTGGAAACCAGATGAGGCAGATAAATGAGCTACCTTATAGTTATGTTGCTGAGATGCTGCAGCCTCCAGTTCATGCGCTACCATCACTGTCTGTCAATGGATGCACCATCTCAGACATCAGGATTACACTGCAGGATTTCAAATTCCATCAGTGTTGAAGCTACCCTGTATACAGTTCTCATCAAGAATGTTTTAATCCCTTCACCTCAGTTCTCATGCTAAGTAACAGTTTACAGCAGGCATTTTACTCAAAGTTAATGGACATTTGAGGGTGTACGCATAACTTTCACTGTTATTTAACCCTTTATAAAAAGGCCAAAGTTATCCAAAAGTATAATACAGTCAGAGGTGCCTCATGCCTCCAACAGCTCATGCCCATTGGAAACACTCATCATCTAACAGGCTACTTGGCCTGCAGTAACAGCTTTCAACCACAACTCCTTTAAAAAATTCATCCTGCCTATTTTATTAAACACTGCATTGGGTAATCAGAGTTAACTTGCTCTTCTCAAACTGCAAATTTTACAATCCCTTCCTGTTACCATGTTGAAATCATACATATGGCACTTTTCCAACTGCAATTAATGATATCTCCAAGAGCTAGTGGAACATCTCACCTTTCTCAATTGCCCTCTTCCTCCAACCTACATGCTTTTACTTTCAAGTTTAACATTAGCTACCTACGGTTTAATTTACTTTCACTCCTCCTCATTTTTACCTCATTTGTTTCCTAAACTACCAGCTTGGTCAAAGACCAGACTCTGTGCAGAAGGCCATATGGGTTTTACATATTACACACATTATTGGTAATGCCAAAGCTCCCCGATATCAACAAGAGGAGAAGTTTAAAAGGAGACTTAGCAAAAGTAACAAACGGATTATAGAAGTAGCGCCATTTATTTTCTAAATCAACTTTCAGAGATGTTATTATATCTCTGGAGCAGGTGAGACTTAAACCTGGGTCTCCTGATCCATGGGTAGGGACATTACCACTGCATCATAGGACGGCCCTCAGCTTCTCCGAACCCAGCAAACTGCTCCAACCAAAAGATAAATCTATGACTGCATTTGGAGGTGGTGCAAAGAAAAATATTTGCTAATTGTTTGTCTTCCAATGAAGAGAGGAGTAGGCCATTCGGCCGCTCAAGCTTGCTCTGCTATTCTAGACCACAGCTGTTCATTTACATCAAAACCATATTCCCGCACTATCCCTGGATTTCTGCCTATTTATAACAACTTCTAGTTATCAGTGGATTACATTTGGTTGAGAAATAAGAAAATTGGAGCAAAATGCTCAAGTCCAACTCAAGACTACTCCAGAGTTACAGCTGAAAACTATCAAAATTTATTTGTTTCTTGCCCACCAGAGCGTGACCCTCAACGACTCCAAATGAAATAAAATTCAGCTTGTCAAGGTGGTAGGAGACAGAGGTGAAATATTCTGGATTGGCTGTATGCCAAAGACACTTCCACAGTATTGTTCCTCCCAAAAATTTCCATCCATGATCTAGGAGCTAGGACTGACGTCCCCACGCCCAGGTTCATATTCCACCTGCATCAAAAGGCATGTCATTACACACATGGCCAGGTTGATTAAACACAGCTACACAGTGGCCAGATTCTTAACATCAAAGAAGATACAGCAAAGTGACAGGAGGATCTGGATGCATGGGGAAAACAGAATGAACCAGCAACTGGCAGATGTAGTAAGAAGTGGATATTGTAATGTAATAAAATTCAGGAATAAGAACCAGCCAGAGGGGTGGTTTATTCAGATTTAAAGGCAGCCTCAGCAAAACAGATCAGAAATGGAATTCTAGTGTAATGGGAATTAAATAAGGTTTCATAAAAAAAGTATTGCAACTGGAATACATAACTCTATGACTTTATTTAGAAGCTGGTACTGTAAAGGCACATTTTAGCAGGCCATGAACCTTGAACACACAAGAGCCCATGTCAGCAGAAATGACTTGTGAAGACTTGTATACATTAAGAGGATTATATCAGCCTTGGGAGCAGATTACAGCGCAAAAAGGATAGATAAAGAATAAGGGATATACCTAGGATGAAAGATTTCTATTTCTCGTACAAGAACAGAATGTAAACAACGTGTGCGGTGATCGCAAGGGTTTAGTGGTTGATAGTTATCAAACAGGGATGGGACAGAGCTGGACAGGCTATCAGACAGAGTTCTGTTTAGCCAGAGCAAGACAGACGTGCCGAGGTTCTCCGAATAAAGACGACATTAACTTGTAGACCCGAGTCTGCCCATGTGAAGGAGATTTGTATCTCTCTTCTCCCTAACACATTCACTGCAATATTTTCATTATTTCTCTCCTTGCCCGAGTCACTCTCCAGTCGGCCAAGGTGCAAATCCAGCTTCTCTCACAGCACAACTCAAACAGCTTCAAAAAGTACCAGACTTAAAAAGGTTGAACAGACATTTGTGCAAGCGCATGTGGTGGCTACTGCAGAATCAGAGCAATTGATTAAAAATTAGTCACATCTCTATTAAATTCCATCTTTGTATAATCCATAGTTAGTTTAATTTCAGTTCTGGTACCTGAACCCATCTCTGCTGACAGCCCCAACTGAATTTACACAAACCCATGCCAGCTCCATGTGGTCACAACATAGACAACAGTGTCCTATGGTCCAACAAAGGTGGACAGTCACAGTTTGACCACAAGAATGCATCAAGTTGGAAATATACCCAACACAACAGTGTAGTGGGGAACCTCTCACCTGGAGATGAAGATGGGTTGCACAGAGCTTCTCGTACCACCTCACTGCACAGCAGCAGAAAGTGAGCAAATGACTCACATCTGGGAAACTGCTTCGACCATTAACTTGTGCATTCACTTAAGGCATACAAAACATTCAAGTCTCACTGTCGACTCCTGGTTAGCCAGAACCAGATATTCAACTGTTACAATAAGAGTTAGGTCAAGAGATCACAGGATGTAATTGGGACAAGATAGATAAAGATCATGGCCCAATGGGGGTGAGGGGTGGGAGAAATGAGGCAGAAAATCTACCCTTGAGGGTGTGGCTTAAATAAATACAATTCCTAAGAACAGGCATGAACCTTCTACCAATAGGTTCTGACTAAACTTGTTATTTCTCAAAATTCTAACTCTTAACTCTAATTCTTGCAAGAAGCAAATGCCACTTCGTATCTTGTTTAAGTTAGAAGGCCTTCCAGCTACATGCAAAAGTTTAATGGGACTGAACTCAAGTACATAAACTTTTAATTTCTCCTTCGCGTCCAGACAGCATGTGAAAATTGTCCAACTATCTCCCCAGCTGAACTGAATGTCTCATCACAGAAGTTATATGAAGTCAGCATCTCAGATTTTTAAATAGCCCACAATTAGTGGCTCAGTAAATTGAACTGTTTACAGTTCCCATACACCATACAGGATTAAAAGGGATTCTGCCTTGAGCTCAGACTTGATGGAATAAGGTCTTTTATTTACTCCTTTATTTATCTCCTTTATAAAACAGCTTTTCCAACTGATCCGATTTTGCAGAAAGCATTTATGCCAATCTTCAAGCCTGTGACACACTTTGTGCAATATTCTTAATATGCTTCCTCAGGCCACTTCCGCTGCTGATGACAGACTTGTAACCACCAAATTTCATCCCATGATTGCAAAAGCTCAAAATGCTCTCTCCACACAAGTTAAGAATAAAAAAAACAATAATTAAAACACTAGGCATTTTTTAAAATGGAGTACATACGCAGCCACATATTGTGCAAAAAGTTTCCACTTCACTGAAAAGCTCACCGTCAGCCTGTGAACAGAAAAAGTTGACAGAAAGGAACACCTGAACTTAAAAATATTAAAGCACTCACATTAAGCAATGGTGTACAGAGCAGAGCACATGAACACTAATGGACAGCGTGTGTTTGTCCTGAAACTCAAACCAAGGACCCCCTGCTTCCAATAATCAACTTGAACCTTCACACAATCCTACACTTCTCCATATTCACAAAGGAAAGGGATGATGTGGATAGAGTAATCCAAGAGGAGCAGTGTTGAAATATTGGATAAAATAATCATGACCAGACAGGAAGTGTTCAAGGAGTTGGAATAATTGAAAATGGAGAAGTCACCAAGACCGGATAGATTATTCCCTAGGATGTTGAAGGGGGTCGAAGGATTATTTTTCCAATCTTCACTAAACTCAGGTGAGGTGCTGAAGGACTAGAGGAATACAAATCTAGTTCCATTGTTTAAAAACAAAAAAAAAAGGGTACGAAGGAAATGCCAAACCATTAAATCAGCCAGTCAGTCTTACTTTGGTGGTGGGCACATTGTTAGAATCACTCAATCCTGAGATCAGATAAACTGTCACTTAGAAAGGTACAGGCTAGTCAGGGATAGCCAGCACGGCTTTGTTTAAGGAAGGTCATGTCTTACAAATTTGGTTTGAATTCTTTGAGAAAATGACAAGGTGGTTCAACAAGGGTGCTGCAGTGGATGTTGTCTACGACATTTGACAATGGCAGACTGGTCAAAAAAAAAGAAAGCCCATGGGATACAGGGTAATGTGTTGAATTGGATCCAAAGTTGGCTTAGTGATAGGAAACAATGGTCAATGCCGGCCCTCGCAAACAGAAAGCTGCTTCAGTTGGTGTTCCACAGGGCTTGGTGATGGAACCCTTGCTGTTTGTTTTATACATTAACAATTCGGACTTGAATGTGGGAGTACAAATGAGAAATTTGCAGACAACACAAAAATTGGCCACATGGTGGATTGTGTAGAGGATGGCTACAAGCTCCAAAATGATATATATGGGTTGGAGAACTGGGCAGGAAAGTGGCAGATGGCATTCAATACTGCTAAGTGTGAGGTAATGCATTTAGGGAGGTCAAACAGTGAAAAGGGAACACACAATAACAGGGAATATATTGAGGGGGTAGATGAAGCGAGAGATCTTGACATGTAAGTGCACAGGTCCCTAAAGGTAGCAGTACAGGTAAATAACATTGTAAAGAAGGCATATGGAATGCTCTCCTTCATTGGCACAGATATCAAATACCAAAAGTAGGAATATAATGATGAAACTGCATAAGACACTGGAGAGGCTGCAACTGGAGTAGTGTGCGCTGTTCTGGTCACCACATTACAGGAAGTAGGATGGAATTGCTGTGGAGAATTTTTTTACTACAAGATGTTGCCAGGGCTGGAGAACTGTAGAAATGACAAGAGGTTGGAGAGATTGGGGCTGTTTTTCTTGGAACAGAGAAGGCCGAAGGGTGACATGATTGAGGTATACAGAATTGTGGCGGGCAGAGTTAGAGTAGACAGGAGGGACCTGCTTCCCTTGGTACAGAGTTCAAAAGCCAGGGGTTATCGATTCAAGCTAAAGTCACAGAAGAGTTAGAGGAGACGCGAGGAAATCTCTTTCTTAAAACAGAGGGTGGTGGGTGTCTGGAATTCGCTGCCCGAGTTGGTGGTGGAGGCAGAGACCCTAAACTGTTTTTAAAAAGTACCTGGGTCTGGATCTCAAGTACTGCAAGTTGCAGGACTGTGTAGGCTAATGGGATTAGAAAAGGACATCTGCATGTTTTGGGATTAGCGTGGACAAGATGGGCCAAATGGTCCCTTCTGTGCTGTATCATTTCTATGGTTCTAAATGAATGGTTGAAAACTAACTGCAGAGTTTCCTCTCCCTCGGATCTCACAAAACAGATTAGAATTTAAGGTGACCTGAAAATAAGCTCTTCCTCATCCAGCACCTCCTTACCAGGCAAGATCAACAACATTCAAGCTGAACTGCCACACCAACCCAATTCCCTAGGCATTGTTAAATAGTGGCATACAATTCTTCTGATAGATCTCACAAAACTACATTTATATAGTAGCTGCCCCAAACTCAGAATGAATCTCTTTACAACCAATTAAGTACTGACACAGAGTGTAAGTCACGGTCATCCAGAAAAATGCAGTAGCCAATCTGGACACAAGATCCCACAAAAACACAGGAATACATGGTTTCAAACAGAACGGCCAATAACATTACTTGAGAGATAAACGCGAGCCAGGGTGCTGGAAGAACACAGCCCTCCCCCACTGCCATGCTACTTTGAGTAACGCATGGAAACTTCTACGTTCACATGAAAGGAGAACCATTCCACCATTCAACGTATTATCTGAAAGGTGTTAGCTGCCCCTTGCTATTACACCAGCATGTTCAGCTTAGATAATCATCTCTGCAAAGGGAACTTGAGCCTACAACCTCCTGACAAGGGGTTGCCTCTCACAGCCGGGCACATCAGGGGCACAGACATGTGCACGAGGACAACACCTTCAAATATACTCGATAACACTGGAAAAAAAAACAAAAAAAATTGTTCACCTGATGGTAACTTGAGGCTACATTGGAGCCAAAATTTACACCAGAGAAGAATGAAAATCAGCTTCATTCGATGAACAGCATTACATTTTGGGTGACCATTTTACATTAGAATTGGTCTCATTTAGCCAGCAATCTACTCAAATAAAACAATACTATAACATCACTGAGAGGCTACTCCCTAAACACTTAACTGGAGGAAGCCAGTTAATGACAGACACTTTACAGTCTAATAAAAAGACTTGCCTCCACACCTAGGGCACCAGATGTTGAAACCTGCTACAATTCTTGCAGCATAAACCACAACAGCGCTGGCATTCTATGGCTGAGCATAGTCCCAATGAAGATTGATTATTTAAATATCAGAATTGTTAGCCAATCTGAAATGGATGGCCGTTGACGGAACTTAACAGCCAAGACTAGGGAACAATATTTTCATGTAATGGACTAAATGAGTTTACACACCAAACCCCATGCTCATCTTCCTCAGCAAATTTTCCATCCTCTCACAAAGGCAAAGGCAATGGCAATCTTTTACTATGATATGAGAAAACGAAAACCAGAGTTCTATTTTTCAGAGCTTAGTCTTTACAGCAAGTGCTCTCCAGCTTTGCTACCAGAAGTAGGCCAAACGTGGGGTTTGAAGTTTACCTCTTGGTTCAATAGGACAAAGTCGTGGTTTACAGTTAGAATGCACATTTTACTAAAATGTCCCAAGAGGCATGATCAAACAAAATTTGACTGCAAGCCACATAAGGTCCCATTCAATCTGAATAGAAAAAGCTTGGTCAAATAGGCTGGTTCCTGAGGTTTAGGGAGGGAATTCCAGTGGCTGGGACCCTGTATGGCACCTGAAGACATGACAAACTCGAGTGCAATTAAAATCAGAGATGCTGAAGAGGCCAGTGTTAAAGGAGTGCAGATATGTCTCAGTTCTGGGACTAGAGGAACTTCGTGAAGGAATGAACTGGTGAAGGTTTTGAAATGAAACCATCAATTTTAAAACCAAAGCACTGTTGACCCAGGAGCCAATGTAGGTCAGCGAACACACAGATAATGGGCAAATGAACTTACTTAAGGCTATCCAAACTCAATAAAAACCTGAAAGAACTGCAGATATTGTAAATCAGGAACAAAAACAGAAGTTGCTGACAAAGCTAAGGAGGATTGGCAGCATCTGTGAAGAAAAGAAAAATCAGAGTTAACGTTTTGGGTCCAGTGACCCTTCCTCAGAATATACTGGTCCTGAAACGTTAACTGATTTTTGATTCAGATGCTGCCAGACTTCTGAGCTTTGCCAGCAACTTCTGTTTTTGTTAGCCAAACTCAGTTTTATATAGAGAAGGTGGAAAGCTGGCCAGCAGTATGTCAGAATAAAGTCTGGAGGTAACAAAGACATTGATGAGGTCTTCAACAGCAGCTGAACTGAGGCAGGGGCCAAGCTATACAAAGCTCATCTTTGGTTCAAGTGTGACAAAGGTCACAAACAACCAATCTGGCTCAACCTGAAGACAGCTGCAAGAAAGGGGAATGGAATCGGCGGTTTTGGACCAGGGTAGCAATTGTCCCAATACGTAGGTATTAATGATAACAAGGTGTAGAGCTGGATGAGCACAGCAGGCCAAGCAGCATCAGAGGAGCAGGAAGGCTGACGTTTCAGGCCTAGACCCTTCCTTTGTTGAATATTTGGTACAAATTATAAATATCAATTATTCTTATTTGAAACTTAAGACTTCTTGGACTTAACATGTTCTGTATTTCCAGGTTGATTTGGCAGGAACCAATGGAGAAACCACAACTCAAGGTAATTGGGCAG
>NW_025968009.1:0-21964 GCF_021869965.1 Rhincodon typus
AATACAGTACAATACAGCATAGAACAGGCCCTTTGGCCCACCAAGCCTGCAGTTAAGTTTAATTTTAATTTAGTATGTTGCTGAAGTGAAGCAGCTACGCTTAGAGAGTTAAAGGCAGTCTGTTATTTGGATTATTCTAACAGCTAAAATATTTACTTAAACTTATGGGGAAGAGAAAACAAGGCAAAATTTGTCTAGAAGTCTAAAAACACCAATATTGACAGTAAATTGAAGCTGTTGCTACAACTAGTTTTCTTTTCATAAAAACTGAAAGAACTGCAGATGCTGTGAATTAGGAACAAAAACAAGTTGCTGGAGAAGCTCAGCAGGTCTGGCAGCATCTGTGAAGAAAAAAAGGTCAGAACAGTTCTGAGGAAGGGCCACCGGACCCGAAACGTTAATTCTGACTTCTTTTCCTCACAGGTTTCTTATTTTTCCTTGAGATGGGGTGATACGAGCAAGGCAGAATCTATTATCTGCATAATTTTAATATTAGCATTTAGTAGTACAGATCTTGAAAATTGCTGGAAAAAAACATACATTTTGTCAAAGCTTTACATCTTACACTCCTCAAGAATAACTATGTAAAGTAAAACTACATTTTATACTGCATGAGAAGATGTAAGTTGGTTGGCAAGTGAACTCTGATGGTATGGATGCTTCCAAGGAGAATGCATCAGTTAAATGATGAATGACAGCTGCCAAATTTTCTTTAGATTTAAACTAGACACATTGAACTCTGGTCAAGATCATGAATTAGAGTATGGCTGTCTCTTGTTTTGTAAAATAGGAACAGGCATAATGTGTGAGCATGTTCTTTCTGTTTGCAAAGAGAAGGATCCTATGTATTATATGTAGCTTTCAGTATGCATGTGTACCATGTTGTGAGCGCAGCTGACTATCTTAAATTGGTTGTCACCACAATTTTTAGCACTCTCAGGATTATTTAGCAAACTGTCAATCAACACGTAACCAGAAGCACCATCTAACCCTGTAGAAGAAAATGTGTCAATACTCATTGTCAGGCCCAAACCAAATAACAGTCAGATACCTGAAATAACTCCACAGAGGCTGATATCCCGTCAACAAGTCACCCTTTACTTGCACGTGTATGGTCCTTGACACTGATCTGGCTTTCTCAGAGCCAGCCCTCAGGATGAACAGAACCTCCGACATTCTTGTTTATATCTGTCAGCCAGGGCTCCCTGATTGGACCAGATTAACAGCCCGAACCAGGGAACTCCTATTCCATGAGGTCCAGTTGGCTGACCCTGTTACAATCAGTACATCCCTCCCCCTCTGAGACCGGGAATGTAGGCCTGTTCTTTTTCTTGTAGTCTCCCTGGGTTGTTTTTGCACCACACCCAGTTCTTCCAACTCAGCCTCGGATCCGGGCAGCGTGTACCCGACTGTAGCCAGCCCCTTGGGGCCAGAACATCTCGGAAGAAATTCATTCTCTTCATCAGACAGTAAAGACGTTGAGGCGGAGTCTCAGACTCCAGGGTTTCTTTTAAACTAGACGGAGGGGGAGGACCCATAAGTTCCAACAGCCTTTCAGGTTTATTTTGCTCCTGCCCCATTCATGAGTTTGCAGCTTTCATGTGGTCCACATGCTTGTTCAGGACTGCCTCACCTACCTGAACTTTGTATGCCATGGGACCTGACCTTGCATTGACCATACGTCTTACGCATGCAAGGCCATTTCCATAGTTTCAGCACCAAATTTCGTCCCCAGGAGTAAACTGTCTGTCTCATTTAAAGGAGTTTGTGTCCAGTATTTGTGTTACTTATGCCATTTCTAGGTAGAGGTTCTCAGTCTGGCCGAGGTCTTACACAAAGTTAAGGTTTGGAATCCAGAGCAAATTTTGTTAAAGACTGGTTCTGCAATCACTGATACAGCCATGCCAGTATAAACATCCATTAAAAATGGGTGATTGGTTCTGATTTGGCTGTCACCAAGCAATTTAACTGTTCCAAGTCAAAGGTAGGTGGGCTTTCCAGGGTGTACACTCTTCTGGATAGCAGCCTATGAGTTCTCTTACTCAATTCAGGCCCGGTGGGACTCTTTTGTGGTCTCAAGTCCATGTACCGGCTGCAACTACAAAGGCTTCTAGCCCGGATCCTGAAGAAAATGTTAGCTGTCTGGCCAAAGCTTGACTTTGTTTTGGGTTTTGCTCTGAGCTGACTCAGAGTCCCTCTGTTCAGGATATGTCGTGAGTGAGGCTATGCAATTGCCTTCACTCAAGTGATGTCCCCAAGTTCAGTTGGCCTGGCAAAGATGTCCACTTTCATTGGCATACCCTGTAACTCAAATGTTCCATTTTCTGCATTTTCTAATGGCAAAGCCAGTTGTAGTGCCTACTGGTGTCCAGTTGGGCTTTAGCTAGTAGGTGTTTTTTGCATGGTTACATCAATAATCCCATATACCAAACGATCTCTCAACATTTCACTAAGGGTCAAACCAAAGTCACATGCCTCTGCCAGTCATGTTAACCTCATTAAAAATCATGATACAGATTCCCCTCCTACTCGAATTGCTGACTAAAACCGATTGCGTCTGGAGGCTTGGGATTGTAATATTCTTTAACCAAATTAGTCAACTCTTGAAAGGTTTTAGTATCTGGTGCCTCATGAAAAATTTCGCTACTGATAACTGAAAAAGCTGCAGGCCCACAAGCTCTCAAGAGAATTACTCATTCCTTTTCATTTGCCTGAATTTTATTTCTCCAGAAAAAAGTAATGCATTCTTTCCAAATACTGTGCCCAGTCTTCGATGTCAAGATTCCCAAATAATGGCATGATGCCAGAAATGCTTACCCCAATTTCAAGATGACTGTTGCAAGAGAATTTCTTCAGGAGCACATTTTTTTCTCTCGTCGCCACTGAAATAACTCCACAGAGGCTGGTATCCCATCACCATGTCATCTTTTATTTACACGTGCATAGTATGTAACACTGGTCTGGCTTCCTCAGAGCCAGCTCTCAAAGTGAACAGAACCTCTGACACTCCTGTTGATATCTGTCAGCCAGGGCTCCCTGATTGGACCAGATTAACAGCCCCATTAAAGGAACTCATATTCTATGAAGTCCACTCGGCTGACCTCATTACAATCACTACAATACCAACAGATAAATAATGCCAATGAAACTATCCTATCAGAGCAGTGTGGCTGAGAAGAGAAGACTAAAAGTGAAGGTCCTTTTCATTAGCTGTTTTTGTGTTAATATTTCTATGGGTTCCAGGAACATCAGAAGAGGGGGCACAATTTAGCCTCTTGAGACTGTTCTGCCATTCATTTAAACCATAACTGATCTGTACTTTAATTCCATATACTTGCCTTGATTCTTTAAACCTTAGAATTTTGCAAACACAGGTATTATCAGTTTCAGTTTTGTAGAGGGAGAGAATTTCTGATTTCAATTATCCATTATGTAAAGAAATGTTTCCTTGCATCTCTCCACATTATTTAAAGGTTATTCCCCCTTGATTTGGACTTCCTCAACAGCAAAAAAAAGGTTTCCCTCTATCAAACCTATCAAATTCTTTCATTATCTTAAACACCTCATTTAGATCACCCCTCAATCTTCCCTTTTCAAGAAAATACAATCTAGTTTTTGCAACCAATCCTCAAAAAAGAACCATTTTAGTCCTGTTATCATGCTGGCAAATGTGCACTGTACAGCACCCGCCAAGGTCATTATACCCTTCCTGAGGTGCAATGCCTGGAACTAAATTCAGGTACGCTGCACCATGTACCGCACAGGAGGCATCATGCTACCTGTTGTAAATCAAGGTTTGTTGAAGTATTTTTGTAATGTTAAGCTAATTATACTCCTTAATACCATTGTTGTTACCATTTATGAGAAGCACACAGGCGGATTAGTTAAATAAACAAAAGCTGAAAATTTTATTGCAGCGTTGATAATATGTTGCATTTATGTGCAGTGTTTAATGAGCCCATATTTCCGAACTGTGTGTCCTGAAATAATTCAAGGCTCACTCTTGCAGCAGGTAATCTGTACTATGTGCGCAAATTAATTTCTCTGTCATTAGATCATTTCTGCTCACATGGCTGAGAGCAACAGAGGCAAGCTTAATTTTGTCTTGTATCGGGAAGATTAACCTTAATCACAATAACTTCCTGGTTACAGATACATGTAACAATGGGAAGGAGGAGGAGGTGAGGGGTGAAAAGACAGGGGAAGGTGTTATACTCATCAGTGAAATAAAGGCCCCTTTGATGGACGTTTTGGGAATGGAATGCAAGAAAAACGTGAGCCTTTCTTCTGTGAATTTAATAACCATTTTCTCCCCTTTGTATTCAGTGAGCTGTGCACCCTAGACTCAGGCTGAAAGGATGGATAGTTAACATTTGTATGACCTTAGATTTCTGGCTAACCAGGAGTTGACTGTTGCCGATTTCTTCCCTTGTCATTTGTTGGTGAGGCAGCTCACCTCTGATGTGTTGCTCCTGATGGTACTGAGGGTGAAGGATTAGTATTGTTTTAATATAGTGCCTGTGCATTACATGAATAAGACAGCAGCGAGTCAGCAACAATTCCCTTGTACTATTTAGAATTATGCGAATCTTCCGATGAGCTCACGTCTCCTTTGAGAGTAGCTCCTTGATTCAGACCATGGCTCTGCTTCCTTCCTCCTATCCATTTGGACTTATCTATTTGTCTGATGATTGTGACCACTCAGTCCGATTAAAAAATGCCAAATAAGTTAACAAAGTGATAGTAATTAATTAGAACTATATGCAGATTAATATTGTCATCACACTCGTTTGCATTTCCAACCATGAAATGTTTAAGCTTAGGAACATCAAGAAACAACGGGATAAGGAATCTCAGCAAGATTTGCAAACCTGGTTGAAAATTAGTCAAACACAATCCTCTAAGGAATAAAGTTATGTTGAAGAAATAAACGTCTGCCCTCTCCTGCGAGACCTGTGTAAATTATCCTGATAAAATCTGCAAAAGTTTGGTTGAAAGTTCAGGGATTTCACTGTCTGTGTCTCTCAGTATACACTGATCGTGGGAGTAGCATATTTTGGGCTGTTTTTATCTCTTACAACTTCCCTTACAGAAGAAATCTGTGGAATTTAAAGATTAATCTGCTTGGTGATTCTGAATCTATTCCTCAACCAAACAATGGGAACAGATAGATATTTCCCACCTACATTTTTTTTATTTGTTGCATCTGCACCACATAAAAATCAACTGAAATTTAATTACCTCAGTATATCTTCAATTAAACCTGTGTGAAACATTGTGGCTTTTGATGTAGGCTTAGTCTTTTTATGTACACTTGTTTGAAATTATTGTCATTTCCCTTTTTGCACCAGAAAATTCTCCCACACAGAGTAAAGTCTCTGCTTTAAAACTTTAATCAATCCACAGGAATTTTTGGAATTGAGGAAAGCAATTAAATATTAGCTGCTTCAACCCTAATGTGATCCAGCTTTCAGAAGTGTTGGTCTGAAGTTATAACAAGTGTTTTTCTTCAAATCAAAGCAAGCACCTACCATTCTAGCTGTTTGTTTCTCAAATTCACAATACTTACCATTTTCATAGAATGTTTTAAAACTTTTCACATACGCAAAGAAAGTGGTTAATATTATACTGGCTCTTAAAGGCTAGACTTAAAAGAAATGACAGAAGTCTCATCCACTGGTTGGAAAGCTAGCAAAAAGCTCATGTTGCCACTCTTATAGAATACCCAGTGAATCACTCAAGCATTTAACTGGACAGTGGCAAGCTTTCCCCAAAGGAGGAAATCATGTCTTGTGAGAGCTGCTGGTCAGTCAGAGGCAGCAGCTTTGTTGATTGGCAGTACAGTTTGGAAGGCAGTAGCTACTACCTGTCCACCTATTCAAGCAAATATTGTTGCTGACTTCCACGCCTCAGATGAGCAATGGCAGGAGGGAGCTCATGTGATGGAGAGGGGAGTTTGTTAGCAAGGAGTGGGGTTGGGCCCTTTCTGCCTCAATTCCTGGAGCTGTTCTTTCCTTCATGCACTGAGTGCACAAGGGCCATTTTCTCCCCAAAACCCCGCCTAGGAGCTCACAAGGAACCCTACATGACGCTGCAATAAAATTTTCAGCTTTTGTTTATTTAACTAATCTGCCTGTGTGCTTCTCATAAATGGTAACAACAATGGTATTAAGGAGTATAATTAGCTTAACATTGTTTGACTCCCAGCATGATGAACTACATGGTTTAATATTAGCAGTGATGGGATCAGGCCTTTAAGTGAACATTAAACTATCCACTTAAAGGCTTCAATTGGTAGTGAGTGGGAAGGCCATCAAAGGGCCTCCCCACCACAGACATAAACAGATTAGAGCCAGGAAGGCAGAAGGATTCTTGCTGGTTGCTCACCCCCTTGGTTAAATGACCTCTAGCATCAAACTCGCCATGGAGATGGCATTGAATTTCTTCCTAAAATTTCATGATACAGTCATGGAATTTGCTTGTGGGGCTTTTTGCAGATGGAAAACAGTGGCTTCCTGTAATCATGAAATGATTCACTGGTCTCACCTTAATGTCAACTTTTTTAAAAAGTTGATGAATGGATGTGTTTAAGCCAGCATTCTTTGCGCATACCTAATTGCTCGGAGCGGGTTAGAGTCAACCACATTGCTGTGGGTTTGCAGCCATATATGGGCAAGGCTAGGTAAGGATGGAAGATTTTCATCCCTAAAGGTCATCAGTGGACTGAATGGGTTTTTACAATGATAGTGTGTGGTTACCTGCTCGCCATTAGGTCATACTATTGTTTCAGATTTTTATTGAATTAAAATTTTGCCATTGGGATTTGAATGTTGGTCACCTAGAACATTAATTGAGGTTCTGGATTACTAATCCAGTAAAATTACCACTACAGTACCACCTTTTGATTTCAGTTATACTGTAGCTCTAGTCTTAAGATCAGTGCTATCAAATCTGTTCAAAGTTGGAATCAGCTGATTTGTACTCCCTAGGTGGAATCAAACACTTGCATTTATTTAGCAACCTTCACATAGGGACAAACATTCTGAAATACTTTTCAAGAGGTTGATCAGACAAAGACTGACACCAAACCAATGAATGAGATATTAGGCGAATAAGATATTAGGACTAAAAGCTTGGTCAAAGAATTACATTTAAAGCAGGAGCAGCAGAGAGATTCAGGGAGGAATTGCAGATTTTGGGGCTTATACAGCTGAAGCCAATTGTGTCAGAAAATTAGTGAACAATGCATAAGGAACTGAATTCTGGGAATACTGTAGAGCTGAAGGATGTAAGCAGTGATATGGAGCAATGTGAAAGTGCAGAAATTTGAGCTGAAAATTAGGACTTACGTTTTAGGTGTTGGTGGATTGGAAGAAAAGGTAGATCCGTGAGTGCAGGGATGGTGGATGAACAGGACTTGGATATAGATTTCAACAGAAGATGGCCAAAATAGGGACAAAGGGAAGCGGTCAATGTTATGGAAGCCAAAGTAGCTGGACTTAGTAATGGAGATATTGGATTGGAAGCTTAGCTTAGGTTCAGATACTTGCAGCCTGGAGAGAGCTATGCTGATATATTATAACATGTGAAGACGTTTGATCTTTCCAAACCTGAACAAGAAGACTGTGCGGAAGCACAGTGAGTTTTAAATAACATTGGTAACTATACTCTATCTGTGATGTTATCCATCTCTCAGCTAAAATATTAAACCACCATTGTGCATTCCCACTAGCGTGGTTGTAAAAGCTTGGCTTAAAACATCCGATGGCACTATTCAAAGAAGAGTAGAAGTCTCTTCTTGTATCCTGGCCAGGGCTTATTCCTCAATCAATATTGTTAAAAGGAACAGAAACAAAGTTGCTGGAAAAGCTCGGCAGGTCTGGCAGCATCTGTGAGGGAAAAAACAGAGTTAACGTTTCAGGTCCGGTGACCCTTCCTCAGAACTGCAGTTCATCTAATTCGTCTTACTTTCCTTTGCAGGATCTTTGTGCTAAAAGAAGTGCCACATTTGACTTTATAAACTTGTCATTGCTTTTCTTAAACTGGTTCATTGCTTTCTTGTCTTTCATGGGATTGGTAGCCAGGCCAGAAATTGTTGCTCAACAATATTTCGGTGTTACAACTGCGAAATAAATACAGTTTTATTTTAGAAATGGTTAAACCCAGTTATTAACTTCAGGTACTTCCACAGCCTTACTGGTCAGCATGTTAAATCAGCTTCTTCACAATATTAGAAAAAGTAGCAACCTTCAGCTAATATCTGATGACAATAGAAAACAGCATGTAAACAAAGATTTTGTTTCAAAAATCCACATCAGAATGGAAGTAAATACGAAACAATGATTTTAAAAGGATAGAATACTCCTTTAGTAGGTCTGATTCATATCCTAAATTGACTGTTTATTGCCAATCTTAACTGAATATATTCACCTAGCAATACTGCATAATCAGTTGGATGAAATTCCCATTATGTTCCATATCACATACATTGGAACCCTATTCCACAAAATATCCCACTATTTCAGTTACGATGTAAACAGAATCCAAGTGAAATGATGTGCGATACCATGGCTAATAATTGTGATCTTGGAGAAAGTATACATCCATTTCCAGTTCTATGACAGTATGACTTCCATTGCTTCAATTCAGCTGTGACAAGAAAGCTAACACTTTCTCTTTCAAATTCACTCAAACTAATGATCACTTTTGCAATTTTCAGGAGGTGGATGCACACACAGTTTGTAGTCATGACATAGTAACAAAGGCCTTGCACAATTTCCAGGGTCCTGGGAAAACCACACATAGAAGCAGATTTGTGCAAACTTGTGTAATGACGTATGTATGGAGTTATTTATTCCTTTTCTAGGAGGCAATTAAGTAGTGTTATTTTCTCCTAAACTGAAGTTTTAAAAGAAACATAATAATACAAACCGTGATTTACATGTTACCAAATCATAGCTTCTGATGAGTTCGTCAACTGAAGTCAGAGGTTGCAACGAAGATTAAAGTTTTATTGGCACCCTCTGAAACAGAGCAGAGACATCTCCTGATATTCTGGGCAACATACCTCTTTCAGTAAATATACTAAAAATATAGATTAGTTAGCCATTCAGCCATTCCACTGAATTATGTGAGCAAGTTTGCAATATTTTAATGACATGATAAGGCACCATGTCATCAGTTAAATATTTTTGCATATCAGCAATGTTACTTGACTCATTTTCTGATATTGCAAGGAGCTTTAATTAAAAGCAACTTTTCCAAAATACAATGTAGGTTTACCTCTATAGTTTTTCTTAGTGTTAACTGCATATAAAATGTAAATAAGCTAGCTTTAATTCCCAACAAATGACTATTATAACTGATTCCCATTTCTGACGCACATAGTTTCTACAATCCTCATCAAGATGCTTTACAAGATGCTTTCATATCACAAACTCAATGACAGATGTTTGAGTCTCTCGCTGCCTCATATATTTCCCAATAACTGGTGTGTAAGTGGTGCAATAGGCTTATGAGGATTTGAATTTATAAGCAGATCAGGGATAACTGATGAGCATTTCTACCTGGATGCAAGGTCAATATGATTCTTGTTGCCATGGGGAAGAGAGCAGAAGAAACCATTTCTGAGACTAGGTTACAGGCTTCCATACCCGTCAGTGAGTATCAACAGACTGACAGCAGAGTTCTGTGTGGTCAGCAGAGAGAAAAGGTTGCTTGACGTTTGAGCTACTATAGCCAGATGTAGGATAGAGACGGTCTCTACTCAAAATATTGCATCTTGTAGCCTTCTATAGGTTCCAGGAGATTTGTTCTGGCATGGCCAAGGAGAAGGCTCAGTAGAGCAGGTTTTGCTGCTGGTGGATTTAAGAAACTCTCCAAAGTCTAATGAAAGTGCCTAGAGACAGTCACTCAAGGTTCTTTCTCAGCAAAACAGGGCCATGGGAATCCATTGCGACCTAGAAACAATTGTGGATTGTTTGCTATAAGGACTGTAATTCCATGGGGACTGTGATGTGCAGTGGATATAAAAGGGAGTATTCTGCACTGTGGTTTAAGCATAAGTTATCTACAAGAAGAAAATACTGTTTATTAGTAGTGCGTTTAGTAATTTGTTACAGTAAACATTTAAAACAATAAACTTTAGCATGTTATATCCTTGAGTTTTCAACTGGAGAGTCAAATCTCTTTTTAAAAATGATTGGTGCTTATGACTAGATAACTTATTTTCAGTGTTTGAGCAATGAATATTAGCTAGAAAAACTTCCATACTCTTCTTTAAAATAGAGTGATTGTTCACATTCACCTAAGACAACAGTTGGGGCCTTGCTTTAGCATCTCATCTCAACAGCATCTCATCTGAACAGCATCGCATTTGACAGTGTGCATTCCATTAGTATCAGTACCAATGTCAATATTAATTATATGCTCTTCTCTGGAGTGTGATTTGAACCCACATAGATACAGGCAAGAGTACTTCCCACTAAGGCAGAGCAAAAATTGTACATCTGGATCCTTTTGAAATATTCCTATTTTCTTTCATGAGCCGTTAAGTGGTGCCTCATGCTGGAATACCACCACCTTAGCTAAGAACAGACCAAGGATATTTGTGTTTAGGATTTTGCAGGTTTGCATGGCTCAAACATGCACATATAGCACATTTCCCATTTAATTATTGACAGAGACTGTTCAGCTTGTGAGGGAAAATTTTGGTGGTGACTTAAGTGTTTCTAACTAATGCCATTAAAGTCGCTTTCTTTACCTTGCCACTCAGCACATGCTGTACTGCTGTACTTCTCATCTCTTCCTTCCCTTTATTGTTATTTTTAATTTAGTGCTGGATATAGTTTTGATGGGTTTTCAGTTGTGAATATCTCCTCCCATATCATTTTTTGCCAAACCCTGACAGGAAACTGAAGATTATATTTGTCTGGCCTAGAAAGTGTATGGCTGATGTGAAACAGGATGCAACAAAAACATGTTTTTATCTTCTTAATGAATGTGACAACATCCACATTGCAGACACAGTGCAGAAAATGCACAACTAATTTTTGCTGATTTCAAATGAGTCAGCGCAGTATTTTCATTAAAGTTGCACGCTATAATTTTTAACCTGTAACTATAGTTTGATTTCATAGATCTCTCCTATCCTTGTCTAATCTATGATTTTATGACTTACGCTCATTTGTGTCTGAAATATTTTCCACTCCCTCTATTTTTGTTTCATCTCTTCCTTTTTAGGAAGAATTTAAAACACATCACTTTGACTACATCTTTCATACCATCACCCCTCCTCAGCTTATTGGCACCAGTTGCTGATTCATGCCCATTTCCCATCCGTCCCTCACACTGTATTGCAGACTTGAATGTTCTACTACCTTAGAGATACTACTCCGATGTTCCTGCAAGATTAGATGGCTCGTGAACATGAATCCCTTGGTAATAAATGCTCATTTTAAAGATCAACACAGATTTGTTAAGGTGGCTGCATGTTATTTAAAGGATAACTTAAAAAATAAGGAACTTTGGCTAATCTTAAGCAACAACCAATGAGATTTCAAAATGATTCCTAAAATAAGTATCGTCTTAATAACTGATTAATATTTCCATGATGATCAATAACTTTACAGCTTTGCAGCAGTAATAGTTTATGTATAGTCATAGAGTAATAGAAACAGGCCCTTCGGTCTACCATGTCTATGACAACCGAAAGCACCAAACCATACTAATCACATTTACCTGTACTTGTACCATAGCCTACTATTCCCTTGCATTTTGAGTGCTCATCCAGATACTTCCTAAATGCTACAAGAGTAGCTGTCTCCACCACCCTCTCAAGCAATGCGCCAATCATTCAATTCCAAAACTTTGTATTCTTCTGTCTTGAATACTCTGATGGCATCAGAATGTTTTTTGAAGTAACTTGTGTTGTGGATATAGTCAGTGAACAAAATTATTTGACAATGCCAAGCTAAAGTTCTGGTTTGCAAATTGATAGTTTCTGACCTCCCATGAAGCAGATGGTTGGATCTGGAATTCCAACTCCATAACCGTTAACCCTGCAAAACTGAATGATCGCCTTTTGCAACTGTTTTCTCTAACATCTGGAAAAATTATATACTTAGATAAAGTATGTATAAAAATAATGTAAGTGTAGTTAGAAATGCGCTAACAGCTTATGTCAGAATTTTCTTTTCGAACTGTACTTTGTGTGAACTAAAGGGAAAATTTTTCTCCAAGTCAGAAGATGGTAAGTTCAAGCCTCACTCAAAGATTTGAGTAAATGACTTAGGTCGGTGTAATGCTACACTCTTGTGAAATCCATGAATTAATCATTAGGTTGAGATCACCATATATATTGAATGATTGTTTAGGATGTGATACACATTCTATCACATATTCAATAACTCAGCGTTTCTCCAAGTGTCTGACCAATATTTATCCTTCAACAAAACAAACAACCTGGACATTCACTTCATTACTGTTTGCTAGATTCTCAAGTATAAGGTGATTGCTGTATTTGCTTAAATAACAACAACCACTACACCCTGGAGAGGATCCTTGTCTTTATGAAGGACTTGAGATGTTTGAGTGATGTGATTTTTCTTTTAAAAATCATTTGTTGTGGATAGCAGCAGCAATGTTAGATCATCAAAGGATTAAGCAACTGAAATTATTTTGTGTTGCCTACGTCCAACCAAAAAGACCTTCTTTTTAATTAAACCTTTGAATTCATTGAGCCGTTCCTTGAACCACAAGGGCAATTATTTGAGATGACATCTGTAAGGAGAAGATTTTACTGAGGGCAAAGGATTAATCCTGGTGATTTATGGTTGACAGGCAAGAGGATCATATGGCTAAGAATAGTCTAGGATTAAAGTAAAGCCTATACTAATGTTTAGTTAACATAATGACAGAGTGCAGAAATGCTACTGTGAAGCCTGCACAATATATCTAAATCCAGGCTGTGACATTTCCCAATGTGAGTGTCTTAAATGCATATGTTACTCCCCAGTTCACATACTGCGTTTATTGGGAAGGAATCAATTTACCTTGAGTCAGCTTCAATATGAGTGAAAATACCTCTGTCTGAAAGAATTGTAAAGCATCTCAATTTAATGCCACCCATACAGCAACTAATTGGAAACTATTTACAGGATGTTGTCTCTCTTGTTTTCCTGGTACAGAACAATTAAACTCTCATGTTGTGCAAAGTTTTTCTAAATGTTTCCAAATTTAAGCTTTTCTTTCACAGATTGTTTTTCCAATTTCCAGTATTTGAATACATTTGAATAGTTATAGAAAAGTGCAAACTTCCTCTCTACCTTAGACTACATCCAGTGAATGAATAGTTGAGGTATACAGACAAGAAGGATTCCAGTTTTGATCCAGTGTCTGTGTTGGCTTGAATTTGGGTAGTAGCAAAAATCTAGAAAACCTGGCAGGATGGAGTAAATTGACCAGGGTACCAACTCCTGATCACAATCCATCAACATTTTGGGCAAAAAGATAGTAATAGGAACAGATGCTGTCACAATGTCAAAGCTCACTGATCCAAGGAAGAATTCAGATGAAACATCCTTGCATAGAAAATGGGTAGAATGTGAAACTCATGTTGACATGGGGTAGTTGAGTTGAATAGTATAAATGTCTATTAAAAGGAAGCTAGGTAACACATGAAAGAGAAAGGATTTGATATACTGATAGGGTAAAATGAATTAGAGTGGGATCAGGCCTTTGTGAAGCACAAATCAGTTGGACCAAACAGCCTGTTACTGTGCTTTTAAATGGCAAATAATTCTATGTACGTGAAGTCCTTTGCATAAGACACAATATGGGTGAATATCTTTCATGTACAAATAATGACAGTTTGATTGTATGAAAGAATTACCACTAAACACAATCATGTTTCCAATATGAGTTGGCAGATTCAGGTACAGGCAGGAAGGACTTCCAAACAAAATATTTTTACAACGTATTTAGTTAGTGTGGTAATGATTGTGACATGCTTGTTGCTTCATTTTAGTGTTAACGTTATGTTAAAGTTATGTTAACACCCTTGCTGATCCTGCATTATTTTTATTCTTCTACCAGTTTTGATTAGGAGCTGTGAACAGGGAACTGAGAGCTAAAGATGACTTTTGGAATGTGGGTAATAGCTTGTGTTAAAAGTAACCATAGACCAAGTAAGGTTTTGTTTACTCATATGAGGCCAGGCTTGGAAGTTAATTGTAGGTTAGTCCAAATCAAAGGTTTTGCAGATGGTTCATCACTGGGACAAGCATTGTGTTTAAAACGGATAGCAGAAGTTGGTTATTAATAAGTTCAGTACCTGTGAATTAGTTCCAGCAAGTCTGGAAAATACCTTCTGCTCAAGCAGATGACAGATGTTGAATGGTTACTGGGACTTCATGGAAGAGACGTTGGTTTGTCAGGGAGTGGTCAGAGTTTGATTTGGGTTTTTAACTGTGTTTTCTGTGGAAAGGAATCTGGCTGTTGGCTACAGCATGAAGATCTGAATACCCCCTGCCTAATCTCCCATGAGCAGCTCTTAGAAGCTCAGAGAATAGAAAATGAAGTATAAGTATTACTCCATTTACCTGAGTGAACTGTAAAGGTGACCCTGATTGACATGTTCAGAAAATCAACCAAGAAACCATCATCAATGACTGTGGAACAACACATTGTAAAACCACTTAAAATCATTTGTTGTTAAAACAATGTTGTCGAGGAGAATACTGAGATACAGGCTATTAGACTAGACGGGATTGAGGTTAATAAGGATGAGGTGTTAGCAATTCTGGAAGGTGTGAAAATCGTTAAGTCCCCTGGGCCGGATGGGATTTACCCTAGGATTCTCTGGGAAGCTAGAGAGGAGATTGCAGAGCCTTTGGCTTTGATCTTTATGTCGTCATTGTCTTCAGGAATAGTGCCAGAAGACTGGAGACTAGCAAATGTCGTCCCCTTGTTCAAGAAGGGGAGTAGAGACAACCCTGGTAATTATAGACCAGTGAGCCTTACTTCGGTTGTGGGTAAAGTGTTGGAAAGGATTATAAGAGATAGGATTTATAATCATCTAGAAAGGAATAATTTGATTAGGGATAGTCAACACGGTTTTGTGAAGGGTAGGTCGTGCCTCACCAACCTTATTGAGTTCTTCGAGAAGGTGACCAAACAGGTGGATGAGGATAAAGCGGTTGATGTGGTGTATATGGATTTCAGTAAAGCGTTTGATAAGGTTCCCCATGGTAGGCTATTGCAGAAAATACGGAGGCATGGGATTGAGGGTGATTTAGCGGTTTGGATCAGAAATTGGCTAGCTGTAAGAAGACAGAGGGTGGTGGTTGATGGGAAATGTTCATCCTGGAGTTCAGTTACTAGTGGCGTACCGCAAGGATCTGTTTTGGGGCCACTGCTGTTTGTCATTTTTATAAATGACCTGGATGAGGGCGTAGAAGGATGGGTTAGTAAATTTGCGGATGACACCAAAGTCGGTGGAGTTGTGGATAGTGCGGAAGGATGTTGCAGGTTACAGAGGGACACAGATAAGCTGCAGAGCTGGGCTGAGAGGTGGCAAATGGAGTTTAATGCGGAAAAGTGTGAGGTGATTCACTTTGGAAGGAGTAACAGGAATACAGAGTACTGGGCTAATGGTAAGATTCTTGGTAGTGTGGATGGGCAGAGAGATCTCGGTGTCCATGTGCATAGATCCCTGAAAGTTGCCACCCAGGTTGATAGGGTTGTTAAGAAGGCGTACGGTGTGTTAGGTTTTATTGGTAGAGGGATTGAGTTTCGGAGCCATGAGGTCATGTTGCAGCTGTACAAAACTCTGGTGCGGCCGCACTTGGAGTATTGCGTACTGTTCTGGTCACCGCATTATAGGAAGGATGTGGAAGCATTGGAAAGAGTGCAGAGGAGATTTACCAGGATGTTGCCTGGTATGGAGGGAAGGTCTTATGAGGGAAGGCTGAGGGACTTGAGGCTGTTTTCGTTAGAGAGAAGAAGGTTAAGAGGTGACTTAATAGAGACATACAAGATGATCAGAGGATTAGATAGGGTGAACAGTGGGAGCCTTTTTCCTCAGATGGTGGTGGCTAGCACGAGGGGACATAGCTTTAAATTGAGGGGTGATAGATATAGGACAGATGTCAGAGGTAGGTTCTTTACTCAGAGAGATGTAAGGGCGTGGAATGCCCTGCCTGCAAAAGTAGTAGACTCGCCAACTTTAAGGGCATTTAAATGGTCATTGGATAAACATATGGATGATAATGGAATAGTTGAGGTTAGATGGGCTTCAGATTGGGTTCACAGGTCGACGCAACATCGAGGGCCGAAGGGCCTGTACTGCGCTGTAATGTTCTATGTTCTATGTTCTATCCCTTACCTGTGTTTGTCTGTCTGTCTTTTGTGTGAATGGGACTGAAAACAAAGTCTTTGGGTTTAAAGAATGGACCAGTGAAATTACTTTGTTTAATTTTGCTCTACTGAAGTTATTGTATTGTTAATGAATTGCTACATCATTTGTATAAACTACAAACCACTGTTGAGAATTGATTATTTGCAAAGTCTGGGATCGGTATTTTAGAAATTTCTGGTTGCAGCAAACCAGCGCAGTTAATGGTAGGGCCCTGGGGAGTCTTACTAAACAATGAGACTCAGTGGTTAAGGTGCATAGTTACTTGAAAGTGGAGTCGCAGGTCGACAGGGTGGTGAAGAAGGCGAATGGCACACTTGCCTTCATTGGTCAGAACGTTGAGTATAGGAGTTAGGACGTCATGTTGTCACAATACAGGACATTGCTGAGGCCTCTTCTAGAATACTGTGTACAATTCTGGTCACTCTTCTTTAGAATATTGTTAAATTTGAGAGGGTGAAGAAAAGATTTACAAGGATGTTACCAGGACCGGAGGGTTTGAGTTATAGGGAGAGGCTGAATAGACTAGGTCTTTTTTCCCTGGACCATCGGAGAATGAGGGATGACCTCATAGAGATTTATAAAATCATGAGGGGCCTGGATGGAGTGAATAGCCAAGGTCTTTTACCTAGGATGGGGGAGTCCAAAAGTAGAGGGTATAGGTTTAAGGCGAGAAGGGAGAGATTAAAAATTAAAAAAGACCTAAGGGGTAACCTTTTCACACAGAGGGTAGCACGTGTATGAAATGAACTGCCAGAGGAAGTGATAGAGGTGGGTACATTTACAACATTTAAAAGGCATCTGAATGGGTATATGAATATGAAGAGTTTAGAAGGATATGGGCCTTAAGCTGGCAAATGGGACTAGATCAGATTGGGATGTCTGGTCAGTATGGACAAGTTGTACCGAAGAGTTTGTTTCCATGCTGTGTGACTCTGTGATTCTGTGGTTAGTAACTATTGGAGTCAATTTTGAGGGCCTTTGAAGGTTTTACTTATTGTGTTGCAAAGACAGAGGTGGAAAGGCTGATTTGGTTCGGCTGTTTGTTTCAGTGTTATAACAGTTAGAAAGTCACACACACCCTGATTTGGACTGAGATTTTTTTTGTCACTGAGTCAGAATCCTGAAATTCCCTCCCTAACAACTCTGTGAATGTATCTACATCAGACTGATTGCATTAGTTGAATAAGGTGGTTCACCAGCTTATTCTCAAGGGCAATTAGAGATGGGCAATTAATGTTGGCCTTCCTACAGTGCTTACATCCTATTATTGAGTACAAAATAAAATATCGTCAGTAAATGAATAATCAGTAATGTATTAAAACTGTCGACTTCTTTACTTCTTTCATGAGTTTCTGAAACACGTCATCTGTTATGCCACCAGAGGTGTTTTTTGAATGTTAAATAATAATGAAATAGTGCTGATGAAACATGAAGACTTACATTTCAAAATTTGAATTCCATGCAGAAGTGTAAATTACTCAGCTTGGTCTTCTAACAGTTATTTTTGTTGAAGGAGAAAAGTATTCTTAAGACCACAAAAGAAGCACTGCAGTTTTAAGTGTTTGTCTTGTCAGGAGCAGCAAGAATGCAGAAATTGTATTGCTGGTAAAAGTAAACCAGAGCAGGAAAACAAGGATACAATTTGGCACTTATCAAGACTAAATGATTTCCTTTTTAGCTGCTGATTTCTACTGGGAAATGTATCCTTGGACTGAAAATTACATCCGGAAAAATGTTTATGTAATGTTTTCAAACAAATGATTGTTCACAGTAACCTTTAACTTGCACTGAGGGTGTTGTGGTTTTACTTATTAACCCTTCACCAACAGAACCACACTGCTGCCAGCAAACCTCTTGACAGAACAAGAACTTATAACCAATGGAGGATATTGAGTTTGACAGTTATGTTTTTTTGTATCAAATGTCAACAGGGTGCAATCAGAAAGGAAGCTGGAACAAGGAAAAAATTCTTTCCTTGTGTTGTCCTAATTGTGGAATGATACAGCACAGGAGGGCATTCAGCTCAACACTTAACATAATGTAAAGTTAGTGACCATTCTTCCATTGTTACCAAATGACAATGCTGGATTAGCAATTGAACTATTTTTGGAGTTAATACTTTGAAGAGGAATGTTGACAGAATGTTGATCTGCCCTTCTTCAAGTAATGCCATGGGATCTTTAGCATCCTCTTGAAACTGCTGTCAAGGCCCAGTTGGTTTGATTTTAATTCAAAAGGCTAAACTTCTGAAATTGCAACATTCCTTCAAAAATGCACTGGCCAACCCACCTGGATTATGAATTTAAGATATTCTATGAGCTTCGAATCTCCAAGTTTCATCTCTCACCTATTGGACTCAACAACTTTAGTCAGTCATTTGTTTTGCTATTTTTAGACCTTGCTGAATGAAAAATGAGTTTTATTTTGCTTAAGTAACAGTGATGAATGCATTTTAATTAATTGATTCTGTAACATTTAGAGACATTCTGAAGAGATGAAAGTCATCTTCTGAGACAGTGAAGTGTTGAGAATTATTGACTAGCTTAAATTCCCTGGCAACATATTTTAATAAGGGTACAATAATTATGTTGTGTGAACTGCTGTATCTGTAAAACTTCTTTTGTATTATTTTATGGGTGCTGCTTATGCTGTTGTTCCTCTTCTTAGTGCCCACCTGTCCCTTAACTGTGTCCTCAGACCCCTGTCAATGTGATCAAGTCACTGCGTGATATGTTATGATAGCCATTTGATTTTTTCCTCTTTCGCTTTCCTTTTGTGACAATGTCTTGTTTCTTCAGCAAATTTTTTCCGGCTCAGATAGAGAATGCAATATATGTTGTATGCAGAATGTGTTTTTTTTTGTCATTATACACCAAGACTGTTTTAGGTACAGTCTGTTGCAATTGGTTTATTTGATTCAATGTCTATCTGCAATTGCCTTCCTCAATCAGTCCAAATTTAGGCCTAACAGCATTTCTGGTACCCACTCATTCTTGGGTGATGTTCCTTTCAGGAGAGTGTCATTCCTGTAGTGAACGCTTTTGCATACTAACTTGTTGTTGATCCATTTCTGATGAACAGTGGACCTCTAAAACTGATGGCCATTCTGTACTCTGTGCAGGTGATGTGATCACGTCTTCCTTGGCAGCTGCTTGTACAGTTTCTCTCATTGTACGTAAATGTCTGCAATTGCAAAAATACATCTGGTCGTGCCACTAATGGTCATTGGCATCAGCTGGTCTAACTTAGATTAATAGCTGCCAATGACAAGATAATCATTTCCGATTATCTTGAGTGTGGACATTTTCTCCAAACTTCATCTATGATCTGTCTGGAATGTCACATGTCATTTGTAGTTTTTCAGCTTATTTAATTTGGTACTTGTTACAAGCTCTGTATTAGCAGATGTGATCCTTCATTTCATTCGTTCATGATTGGCTAGAAAACAGTTCTGTTGTAGACTAGACCAATTCCTTGCTGGGTTGCATGAATGTGCTTCAGTATCTCTTTTCTCATCTCCCAAGGGATAACAACTCTATTTTCTTGATACAAAATGCCATTTTCGACTAGCGCCATTTCTCTATGCCCAGTACTCTGTTATAGCAACAAGTATTATCCTTGAAGCCTTCATGCCATCTTTTTGTCACTACTTCCTTCAGCATTTTGAGAGTTGCCTCTTGTTGCAGTATTTGCTTGATTTGAGGGTGGTGCTTGTCTTTATGAAATAATGTCACTGCTCGTTGATGACTTCCAAAGTATGTCGAGTTGTTGCTTCTAGTTGAATCTGGAAACTTTAACACTCAATCTTAAAATCTTCTTTCTTCATGGGGAATGTTGCTGTACTTCATGTCCAGATGTATATCTGCCTGCAAAGGAACATTCTTTACAAATCTTTAGGAGCAGATAGAAGTGATTTCAGGAAGATGCCTTGAAGTAGCCTGAGATCGGACTTCTGTCACTTTTTCTCTCCCAAAATTTCTTCTTTGGTTGGCATAGCGTAGTGAGATCTCTTAAACTTCATTGAGATTTTTTGGATCTGTGTAAACTCTGTTTTTCAGTTTTTTTCACTGCTATTGTTCTGCTACAGGTAAGAGGAGTAGATTTTGCTTAAGGTCTACTCTGTGAAATTCCTTATATTTATTCTTCCCATTGCATTAAGCTCTCAGCTTAATTATTTGTTCTCTTGCACAATATAATTCTGTCATATATCTTCAGCCTTACTTTGGAAAGCTTCCTTTTTGGGTTACCATCTTGAGTTTCTTCGTACAGATCTGCAAAACTCAAGTGTTCTGTAAAACACCAGTTTCTGCTTGACATTTCATGTTCATTTGGTGTTCTTTTTCTGCAATCATCATTCTAACAGTCACAAAACACTTAACACCTTTAGATCTGATGATGCCATCCTGGTGTGTTGTATGAAGTGATTTTTTTTCAGAATAATGGCCTGGTGTTTCCCCTTTAGCCATCATTAAAGGCTTGTTTTGCAAATTTCTAACAAATCATTTTCATGCAAAGTAATCCAGCTTTTTGCAGTCGGACCACAGCTTTTCAACACTGGACATGCTTCCTTTTCTTTTGTGATGTCCTTTGCAGTATTTACATTGCATTTGCTAGCCTTGATCTTTCTCCTAGCTTTTTGACAAATCCAATTGGAATTCTCCTTCATGGTAAAATGGGTCTCAGCATAATGCAAGGCCTGATCTTGATTAATGAAGATACTTTGCCACAATTTGCCACAAACAAAATATCTTTACTACCCTCAGTGTGAGGGATGGTTACTGGCAAGTGAAGCTGGATGAAAGCAGCAAATTTCTAACTACATTCTGTATGCCATTCAGAAGATACAGATGGCTGCACATGCAGTTTGGCATATCCACTGCCCCATAAGAGTATCAAAGTACCCGATCTCCCACTAATGTGCTGTAGCTCACATCTGAATACAAGCTTCTGCATGTCAATGGCTTTTTTGAGAGTAATCTTCTCCTGTCTCAGCTCTCTCCTGTTCTCACAGAAGGATTCCTTATGCCCAAGACAGTCCTGTCTGATGAGATCACCTTTTGGATGTCCAAAGATTCAGCTTTCTCAGGATTCAGCTCGATGTATCTGTGCAGTCATGTACTGGCCAATGTCTCTCTAGTCCTCCGATCTTTGTATAGGCAACCTCAAAGTTTTCAGAATCTCTGTAGTCTAACTTGTTTGTTTCACAGTGAGATCTAAACTCCAACACAGCTAATAGCATTCTTTCCCACTGCTGATAGCAGGATTGCGACTATTATTTGCTCAGTTGTTTTAATTAATGCTGAAGCACTTCATAGTTTTGCCACTAATAGTGTAAGAGGTTACAATTCTGTCTTATACCTCCTTTCAGTTCCACAGCAGCATCAAATGCAAAATTACAGAGGCATTTTGACTCACTCAATAATACAATGTTTCAGAGATAATAGGAACTGCAGATGCTGGTGAATCCGAGACAACAAGGTGCAGGGCTGGATGAACACAGCAGGCCAAGCAGCATCATAGGAGCAGAGAGGCTGACGTTTCGGGCCT
>NW_025968009.1:22364-25000 GCF_021869965.1 Rhincodon typus
AAGAGACTTAGGGGTGCAGGTGCATATTACCTTGAAAGTGGAGTGCAGGTAGACAGACTAGTGAAGAAGGTGAATGGCACTTTTGCCTTCAATGGTCAAAACATTGAGTATAGGAGTTGGGATGTCATGTTGCAGCTGCACGGGACGTTAGTGAGGCCACTTCTGAAATACTGCATACAATTCTGGTCGCCTTTCCATTTGAAGGATGTCGTTAAACTTGAGAGGGTGAAGAAAAGATTTACAAGGATGTTGCCAGGATTGGAGGGTTTGAGCTATAGGGAGAGGCTAAATAGGCTGAGACTATTTTCCCTGGAGTGTCAGAGGCTGAGGGGTGACCTTATAGAGGTTTATAAAATCATGAGGGGCATGCATAGGGCAAATAGACAGGGTCTTTTCCCTGAGGTGGGGAAGTCTAAAACTAGAAAGCATAGGTCATAGAGGCATAAGGCCATACAGTCATACAGCATGGAAACAGATCCTTCAGTCCAACTAGTCCATACCAAACATAATCCCAAACTAATCTAGTCCCACCTGCCTGCCCCGGCCCATTTCCCTCCAAACCTTTCCTATTCATATATCCATCTGCATGTCTTTTAAATGTTGCAATTGTACCTGCATCTACCACTTCAGGAAATTCATTCCACATGTGAACCACCCGCTGTGTGAAAAATTTGCATTTTATGTTCTTTTAAATCTCTCTCCTCTCACCTTAAAAATGTGTCCCCTAGCCTTGCAACTCCCCATCTTAAAGGACAACTATCATCAACTCTATTTATACCTCTCATTATTTTATAAACTTCTATCAGGTCACTTCTCAACCTCCTACACTCCAGTGGAAAAAAAGTCCCAGCCTATCCAGCCGAACCTTACAACTCAAACCTTCCATACTATGCAATGTTCTGGTAAATCTCTTCTGAACCCTCTCCAGCTTGATAATGTCCTTTCTATAACTTGTCAACTAGAATTGGACACAGTATTCCAGAAGAGGCCTCACCAATATCCTGTACAACCTCAACATAATGTCTCAATTCCTGTACTCGAAGGACTGAGCAATGAAGGTAGGTGTGCCGAATGCCTTTTTAACCTTCCTGTCTATACGTGATGCAAACTTTAAAGAATTATGTATCTGCACCCCTAGGTTCCTCTGTTCTACAACACTACCCAAGGCCCTACCGTGTATAAACACTACACTTAATTGTTGTACCAAAATGCAATACCTTGCATTTATCCACATTGAACACCCCATCTGCCATTTCTTAGCCCATTGACCCATTTGATCAAGATTCCTTTGCAGTCTTAGTAAACCTTCTTCATTGTCTGCTATGCCACCAATTTTTAGTGTAATCCGCAAACTTACTAACCATGCCTTCTATATTCTCATCCAAATCATTTATATAAATGACAAACAGAAGAGGACCCAGAACTGATCCCTGTGGAACACCGCTGGTCTCAGGCTTCTAGTCCAAAAAGCAACCCTCTACCATTACTCTCTTCTCCTGCAGTTAAGCCAATTATGCTTCCAATTGGCAAGCTCACCCTAAATCCCATGTGACTTAACTTTACTAATTAGTCTACCATGCGGAACCTTGTCAAAGGCTTTACTAAAATCCAAATAAATAACGTCTACTGCTCTGCCATCATCAACCTTTTTGGTAACTTGCTCAAAAAATTCAATCAACTTTGTGAGACATGATTTTCCTTGCACAAAACCATGCTGACTATCCCTAATCAATTAATCCTAATTTTTATAATCACCTGCAATAATTTACCCACAACCAAAGTCAGACTCACAGGTCTGTGGTTCCCCGGTTTCTCCTTACAACCTTTCTTAAACCAAGATACAACTTTAGCCAAGCTCCAGTCATCAGGCACCTCACCCGCAGTTATAGATGATGCAGTATTTCTGCAAGGGGTCTCATAATTTCCTCCCTTACTTCCTACAACATTCTGGGATACATTAGATCAGATCCCGGAGATTTATCCACCTCAATATTCTGTAAGACCTCCCGAACTTCCTCTTCTGTAATGTGAACTGTTTTTAAAACATCAAAATTTAAGGTGAGAGGGGAACGATTTAAAAGAAACCTAAGAGGCATGTTTTTCATGCAGAGGGTGGTGCATGTTTGGAATGAGCTGCCAGAGGAAGCGGTGGAGGCTGGTACAATCACATTTAAAAGGCATCTGGATGGGTATATGACTAGGAAGAGTTTAGAGGGATATGAGCCAAATGCTGGCAAATGGGTCTAGATTAATTTAGGATTTCTGGTCGGCATGGATGAGTTGTTTCCATGTTGTACATCTCAATGACTCTATGACCCTGGGTTCAAGTCCCACCTGCTTCAGAGATGAGAAATAGCATCCCTGATTAGGTTGATTTGGAAATATCAGCAAGACTGAGTAGTTAAGAAACTGTATCCACAAAAAAAGGTTTGGTTTATGTGTCACCAACTAGCTTTGAACTAATTTGGCAAGGAGATGAACATAAAACAGTATAACGCAGGAGCAGGCCCTTCAACCTATCACATCTGTGCCAATCATTCTAAACTAATCCCAAATTCCAGCACACAGTCCATATCCCTCTATTCGCTGCCTGTTAATGTGTCAGTCTAAATGCAACTTGAAAGTTGCTATCATAT
>NW_025968010.1:0-14129 GCF_021869965.1 Rhincodon typus
TCCAAATACCATAAATTAAAATGAAAAGCCTCCTACAAACAGCAGTGTGATAACAAGATAACCATGTTATGCTTTATTGAAAGCAAAGTACTAGTAACGTTGGAGATCTGAAATAAAAACGAAGTGTTAGAGAAACTCTTCAGGTCCAGCATAATCTGGAGAGAGAAACAGAGTTAGCATTTCAGGTCCAAGGCCTCAAACACACTTTCCAGGTCAAGCAGTGATATACTCATTCTTCTTTCAATCTAGTGCATTGTACTTACTGCTTACAGTGCAGTCTCCTCTACAGTGACAAGAGGAATGCAGACTGGGTGGCCGCTTTAAGGATCACTTCTGCTCTGTCTACAAGAATTACCCCAACCTTCCAGTCACTTCCCATCTCAATATACCATCATGCTGTCATACCTACTGTATAATTTTACCTAAAGTTGCTGCAGTGTTTTAATGAAGCTCAAAGCAAGATGGAGAAACACCACCTCATTTCCAGATGGACAACTTAGAGTCTTCAGGACTCAACATTGACTTCAACAACTTCAGACTATGAATTTAGTTTCTCCATTCTGATTGGATTCTCCCGGTGTCCTTTTTGTATGGGTTTATAGAGCAGATGTATGTTCATCTATAGGTCTTCTATATAAACATTACTGTTTGGTGTGTCGCACATGCTCCCCCATTCTCCTTTTCCTGCAACAAAAAACATCACTTCCAGCTGAATTCAAGTCTCCCCTGCTCCAGAGATGTGTCATAACATGTCTGAACAGGATAATTATAAATATCTAAAACACATCACTTTTCTAGCCCCTTCAGTTCTGAAGAATTACATTGGACTCAAAATATTAACTCTTTTTCTTTCACAAGAGGTGGCGCCAGACATGCCGAGCTTCTCCAGAACTGTTACTTTTTAAATTGATGTTGTCTGAGGGATATCAAACAGAGCAGCAGAGAATGCTTTCTTTAAAAATTATTGCCATTTGCACCTAAGAGGAGTCTGTTTAACAGCTTAACAGACAGAAATCACCTCCAACAGTACAGCATTGAGTCATAGAGATGTATAGCATGGAAACAGGCCCTTCGGTCCAACTCATCCATGGCAACCAGATATCCTAAATCAATCTAGTCCCATTTTCCAGCATTTAGCCCATATCCCTCTGACCCCTTTGTATTCATAAACCCATCCAGATGCCTTTTAAATGTTGTAATTGGACCAGTACCAGCCTCTACCACTTCCTCTGGCAGGTCATTCCATACACGCACCACCATCTGTGTGGAAAGGTTGCCCCTTAGGTTCCTTTTAAATCTTTCCCCTCTCACCTTAAACCTATGCACCCTAGTTTTGGACTCCTCTATCATGGAGAGAAGACCTTGACTATTCACCCTAAATATGTCCCTCATTATTTTATAAACCTTTATAAGATCACCCCTCAGCCTCTGACACTCTAGTCCCAGCCCTTTCAGCCTCTCCCGATAGCTCAAATCCGCCAATCCTGGCAACGTCCTTGTACATCCTTTCCGAACCCTTTCAAGTTTCACGAACATCTTTCTTAAAGCAATGAGACCAGAATTGAACGCAGTATTCCAAAAGTGGTCTCACCAATGTCCCTGTACAGCCGCAACATGACCTCCACACTCCTATACTCAATGCACTGACCAATAAAGGCAAGTGTACCAAATGCCTTCTTCACTACCCTATCTACCTGGAATTATGAATCTGCACTCCAAGGTCTCTTTGATGAGCAACACTCCCCAGGACCTTACCATTAAGGTATAAGTCCTGTCCAGATTTGTTTTACCAAAACGTAGCACCTCACAATTTATCTGGATTAAACGCCATCTGCCACCCCTTGGCCTATCGGTTTTGTTGTACTCTGAGGCAACCTTCTTCGCTGTCCACAACACCAATTTTGGTGTCATCTGCAAACTTATTAACCATACCTGTTATATTCACATCTGAATCATTTATGTAAAATGACAAAAAAGCAGTGGACTCAGCACTGATCCCTGCAGCACACCGCTGGTCACAGGTCTCCATCACCACCCTGCAGCCAATTTTACCCTGCAGCCAATTTTGTATCCAAATGGTTACTTCTCCCCGTATTCCATGTAATCTAACCTTGTTAACCAGTCTACCATGTAGAACCTTGTTGAATACCTTACTGAAGTCCATATAAACAATGTCCACTACTCTGCCTTCATCCTCTTCACCACTTCTTCAAAAAATTCAATCAAATTAGTGAGACACGATTTCCCACGCACAAAGCAATGTTGCAAATCCCTAATCAGTCCCTGCCTTTCCAAGTGCATATAAATCCTGTCCCTCAGAATTCCCTCCAACAACTTGCCTACCTCTGATATCAGGCTCACCAGTCTATAGTTACCTGGCTTTTCCTTGCCACCTTTAAATAATGGCATCACATTAGCCAACCTCCATTCTTCTAGCACCTCACCTGTGGCTATCGATGATACAAGTATCTCAGCAAGGGGACGTAGCTTCGCACAGAGTTCTAGGGTACGCCTGATCCAGTCCTGGGGATTTATCTACCTTTATGCGTTTTAAGATGTCCAGTACCTCCTCCTCTGTAATATGGACACTATAAGATGTCGCTATTTATTCCCTCCAAGTTCTCTAACTTCCATATCCTTCTGCACAGTAAACACTGATGCAAAATACTCATTTAGTATCTCAACTATCTCCTGCAGTTCCACACATTGGCGGTCTTGTCTCTCCGTAATTGCTCTTTTGTCCTTAATGTATTTGTAGAAACCCTTTGGATTCTCCTTAACCCTATTTGCCAAAGCTATCTCATGTCCACTTTCTTCCCACCTGATTTCACTCGAATATACTCCTACTGCCCTTGAACTCCTCTAGGAGCAACTTGATCCCTGCTGTCTATACATGACATATGCTTCCTTCTTTTTCTTGACCAGAACCTCAATTTCTTTAGTTATACAACATTCCCTCCAGCTATCAGCCTTGCCCTTCACCCTAACAGTGACATACTGTCCCTCGACTCTCGTTATCACATTTACGAAGGTATCCCAATTTCTAACCTTCCGTTTATCTGTGAATATCTGTCCCCAGTCAATTTTTGAAAACTCTTGCCTAATACTGTCAAAATTGGCCTTCCTCCAAAACGCCATCAGTAAGCCACCAATAAATCAGTTGAGATGACGTGTTCAAGTCTCTGGAGTAGGATTGAATTCACAATCTTCTTATATCAGGCAAGGAGCTGACATGGAAGCATTAAATGAATACCACTAGCATTAGCAAAGATGTGAGGTTTTATTAGTTCTAAAAGAATAGGACTTCAACATATCATCTAGCGTGGTTACCCTAATGCAATACAGACAGAGCATCACGTTGTTGGAGGTCCTTTCTGTCTATTACGAGGTAACCAACTCTCTCGCGTGATAATAATGTAATTTTAAAGAAATCTCAGTTATCCTTCAACCAACATCACTAAAAACAATTGTCATTATCACATTGCTGTTTGTGGGAGCTTGTGGCGCGCAAATTGGAAACTGAGATTCAGACAAGGACAAGAGCAAGTGACAGCAACATGGGCTGCGTTTAGCAACCTACATTGCAAGTGCTTATAGGATATTGATCACAGAACTGTTACAGTGCAGGAGGCCATTTGACCCATTGTGTTTGCATAAGTTTCTAAATGAGCATTATGATCTGGTAACGTTCTCCTACCTTTCCCCCTTTGCATTGTTTCTATTCAAATAATAACATAATGCCTTCTCAAACGTCTCCATTGACCCTGCATCCATCACACTTCTAGGCAGTGCATTCCAGATCCTAACCACACTAAAAAAAGTGTTTATTTTCACAACGTAAGTGGTTCTTTTGCAAATTACTTAAATCTGTGCATTCTCATTCTCAACCCTTTTACAAGTGGGACCAATTTCTTTCCATCTATTCCATTCAAATTTCTCATATCCATAGGAAATTCTATCAAATCACCTTCTCCTCTCCCAGAAAGATAGTCTGAATTTCTCCACTCTTTCCACAAACCTGAAATTTCTCATACTTGGAGCTATTCCTGTAAACCTCTTCTACACTCTCTCCAATGCATTCACATCCTTCCTGAAATGAGGCCCAGGCCTGCACACAGTACTCCAGTTGAGAAGATGTAGTGTCTTATATAGCATCAGCATAACCTACTTGTTCTTCTAGTTATATTTTATTCGTTTCTGGGATGTGGGTGTTGCTGGCAGGCCAGTATTTATTGCCTGTCCCTAGTTGCTCGAGGTGGTGGTGGTGAGTTGCCTTCTTCAATCGCTGCAGTCCACCTGCTGTGGGTTGACCCACAATACCATTAGGGAGGGAATTCCAGGATTTGGAGCCAATGACAGTGAAAGAACAGTGATATATTTCCAAGTCAGGATGGCGACACGGTTGGAGTGGAATTTGAAGGTGGTGATGTTCCCGTGTATCTGCTGCCCTTGTTCTTCTGGATGGAAGTGGTCATGGGTCTGGAAGGTGCTGTCCGAGGATCTTTAGTGAATTTCTGCAGTGCTTCTTGGAGATAGCACACACTGCTACTGAGTGTCAGCAGTGACGGTAGTGGGTGCTTGTTACTGTCATCCAAATCACGTGCTGCTGTGTCCTGGATGGTGTCAAGCTTCTTGGGTGTTGTTGGGGCTGCACTCATCGAGGCAAGTGGGGAGTATTCCATCACACTCCTGACTTGTGCCTTGTAGATGGTGGACAGGCTTTGGGGAGTCAGGTGGTGAGTTACTCGCCGCAGTATTCCTAGCCTCTGACCTGCTCTTGTAGCAAGTGTTTATGTGGTGAGTCCAGTTGAGTTTCTGGTCAATGGTAACCCCCAGAATGTTTATAGTGGAGGATTCAGTGATGGTAACACCATTGAATGTCAAGGGTGGTGGTTAGATTGTCTCTTATTGGTGATGGTCATAGCCTGGCATGTGTGTGGCGTGAATGTCACTTGCCACTTGTCAGCCCAAGCCTGGATATTCCAGATCTTGTTGCATTTGAACATGGACCGTTTCAGTACCCGAGGAGTCACAGATGGTGCTGAACATTGTACAATCATCAGCAAACATCCCCACTTCTGACCTTATAATGGAGGGAAGGTCATTGATGAAGCAGCTGAAGATGGTTGGGCCTAAGATACTACACTGAGGAACTCTGCAGATGTGTCCTGGAGCTGAGATTACTGACCTCCAACAACCACAACCATCTTCTATGTATCAGGTAAGACTCCAACCAGCATAGAGTTTGCCCTGATACCCATTAATTCCAGTTTTGCTAGGGCACCTTGATCCCACGCGAGGTTGAATGCAGCCTTGATGTCAAGGGCTGACACTCTGTCCTCACCACTGGAATTCAGCTTTTGTCCATGTCTGAACCAAGGCTGTAATGAGGTCAGGAGCTGAGTTGGATTTGTCCTGCATTTTGTATACAGGACATACCTGGGCAATTTTCCTCATTGTCAGGTAGATGCCAGTGCTGTACTGTACTGGAAGAACTTGGCTAGGGGAGTGGAAATTTCTGTAGCATTAGTCTTCAGTAATATTCCCAGAATGTTGTAAGGCCCAAAGCCTTTGCAATATCCAGTGTTTCCAACTGTTTCTTGATATCATGTGGAGTGAACTGAACTGAATTGGTTGAAGACTGGTATCTGTAATGCTGGAGACCAAGATGGATCATCCACTTGGCACTTCTAGCTAAACACTGCTGTGAATTTTTCAGCCTTATCTTTTGCACTGATGTGCTGGGCTCTTCCATCATTGAGGATGGAGATATTTGTGGATCCTCCTCCTCCAGTGAGTTGTTTAATTGTGCACCACCATTCTTGACTGGATGTGGCAGGATGGCAGATTTTAGATCTGATCCATTGGTTGTGGGATTGCTTAGCTCTATCAATCACTTGCAGCTCATGCTGTTTGGCATGCAAGTAGTCCTGTTCGATAGCTTCACCAGAATGACACCTCATTTTCAGGTATGCCTGGTGCTGTTCCTGATATGCCCTGTTGCACTCTCCATTCAGCCAGGGTTGATCCCCTGTCTTGATGGTAATGAGGTTCAGTGGGGGATATGCCAGGCGATGAGGTGTACAATTCTGCCACTGTTGATGGCCCACACCGTATTATGGATGCCGAGTCTTCGGTTGCGAGATCTGTGTGAAGTCTGTCCCATTCAACATGCTGATAGTGGCATACTACGTGGAGGGTATTCTCAATGTAAAGGCAGGATTTCATCACCACAAGGTTTGTGCAGTGATCACTCTTACCAATAGTGTCATGGACAGATGCATCTGCAGCTGGCAGATTGGGAAGAATGGCGTTAAGTATGATTTTCCCTCTTGTTGGTTCCCTTACCACCTGCTGCATGCCCACTCTAGCAGCTATGTCTTTTAGGACCCGACCAGCTGCGTCAGTAGTACTGTTGTCAAGCCAAGATTAGTGGTGACCATTGAAATCCCGCACCCAGAGTACCTTTTGTGCCCTTGCCATTCTCAGTGCTTCCTCCAAGTGTTGTTCAACATGGATTCATCAGCATGACGTTTCCTTGCCAATGTTTAACCTGAATCCATGACACTTCATGGGGTCCAAAGTCAATGTTGAAGACACCCAGGGCACTCCCTCCCAACTGTATACCACTATGCCACCACCTCTGCTGGGTCTGTCCTGCCAGTGGGACAGAGTTCTTGTATGTATTGAAGGCTGAGATAATTCCCAGAGTGATCAAGAATCTAAGGGTTACGGAGAAAACATAGGAAAGTGGACGTAAGGATCAGCCATGATTCTAGAGAATAAGGGACGACGCTCGACGGGCCGAACTACTGCTTCTAATGCTTATGGTCTTATCTCGAAAAGTCACACTTGTTTGTTGATATTAACAAGAGAGTGTTCCCAAGAACTCCCACCAGAAACTCACCTGAACTTAGCGGCGCGACCAAAGCCCAACGGCGGCCAAATTTAAAATTTAAAAACCTCCTGTCAGCCACCCAATGGGAACCGGTCTTTCATGAACCACAGCCGTCTACTATCCTCGACCAATCGTGGCAGGCCTCTCAACAGCAAGGTCTATCCGAATCTGACCAATCGGACAGCAGTAGCGGTCGACATCCAATACGGTGCTGCACCTCCGATACCAATGGAAGGCCGCATTTGTCCCGGCTGTCCAATCCAACAGATCAGTCTGGTTTCCGTCCAATCGGAAGGAGCGTCTTAAGCGACAGTAGGTGGTGGGGATGGCTCGTCCATTCAGGAGACAGCATTCCGTTTAATCCAATGGGAGTATAGAATCCGTGCCGTAACTGACCAATAGGATGCCACGTATCATCACGTTCAAGAGTCCCCTTTATCGGTTTGCCTTCGGAATGTCAACTATTCAATATGGAGGCCGCGGTCAACAAGCTGGAAGCGATGGTAAGAGGTTTAATAAAAATTTTTTAAAAAATTATTGAATGGTTCTAGGCGGATTTAAACGAAAGAAACCTATTGCATTAGGTACAGTAAAGCCTTGTAGACGCGGGAAAAAAGTTTTTAAAAACCCTCCGTCAGCGCGTTGGGTTTTTTCGGTTAAAACTTTAATTTGTTTGAAAGCCCCTCGTCCTGATTTGCATCCGGGTAACTGGGTGTGAAAATGGCGGGAGTGGGATTTCTCTCCCTTTCCAGCGCCGCGGCGGCGCCTCCTCCGTCGTCTTTATGATCTTTTTCTCGTCCAAACGGAATGGCCTCGATCCAGAGCGTGGGATTTTAGTCGGTATTCGGAAACAGCGGCGATTTCTGGTGGTGAATCGTGCGGAAGAGGGTAGGAGTGGGGGTGGGGTGTTCGTGAGGCGTTCCCGGCGTTTGTCATCGCTCGTGCCCGTTCTTCCCTGGGCGCGCGCCCGCCCTGTGGTGGAGATCGCTTGCTTCGGTCTTTGCGGTGACGCCATGGCGTGCGCCTTCCCGACGGGCCCGGGCGCGCGCTCACGCTTCATCCGCGCGTCATTGATGTAACCGCCCGCCGAGCTCTTCGGTTGACAGCCTTCCCCCACCCCCACCGCCTTGCCCGCGTCAATACGACCCGCTCGTTTTTAAAATGTCGACCCGATGTAATCGGGATGCTCTTTCCCGTTTTTTTTAAAGAAACGCGCTCGTGGAGGCATTTTTTTTTATTTGGTACCTTTTTCTTGTTTTGTTGTTTTTTGCAAGTGACAAAACTGATTTAAAGAAGATAAATGAGCTGCGGTACATCTTTTATTACCTGATTGTCGTCCGAAGGCAGCTCTCCCCCACCCCTTTCCAAGAGTAGGAGAAGCTTGTGCGCGCGCTCCCGAGGGGTGTCGTAGAAATTGCATGTTTTAAATGCTTGTTTGCAGCATTTCGGTGTTATAAACTCTATGCTCCCATGGATTTGCACCCGTTCGTCTGAATTGCACCATTTCAGTTCACCATTTTCTGTGCTTAGTTAGGCATTTGAGTTTCAGAGGTGATTTAGTCGAGTGGAACCACCGGCGTTGGATAAACGAAATGTTGTCTTTCCATTTATTGTCCTCTTCAACTCCACAAACACACCTTCAAGAGTTTTGTTTTAAAGGTGTGCTGTGTTCCTGCTCTATAAGGCAGTTGCATTTGTTTTAGACCTACTACCTACATTCCCTGAGCCATTCAGAATGCTCATACACGAAATATTAACATGTTATTTGTCAAACATTTGTGCTTTGTACTGGTTGGATCTATGACTAAATTTGATTCTATAACAGTGAGAGGATGCCATGAAAATTTAGGATTTAATCTGGCAATTGTGGAGGAAATTAAAGGGGCTGTGGTTTTTTTATTAGAGCTTTTGAAACAAAACTGAGATTAAAAACTGTTGTTGCTCAAACTCTGACTTAATTTAGAGCAGTCTACTAATTAACCATAAGATCCAATGGTGGAAAGCACTATAATGCTGCTGAAAAATTATTTCTGTGTATGCTTCTGGGGAGATTTTCAACCTTTTGAAGTTCTTTAAAGAAACGTCACCTGCACATATTCCAAAAATGAATGTGTCAAGGTTATAGATGGCCATACTGTACAGGGATGCACGATCCTTTTTCTGGTTGGCACTATCTAGCCAGGGTTATGTTTGTTTTGAAAAGCTGCAATTTGTAGAAATATCTACTGTTTCTAGCTGATAACAGCTTATGAATTATACTGTGCCCTTACTGTAATAAAATGTTGCAAACTGCTTCAAAGCGGAGTTCAAAATTTCACGTTGAGCCATGTGTGGTGGCTTTGACATAGATGGCCAGAAGCTTAGTCAAAGAGGTAAGTTTTTTTTTTAAGGAAAGTGTTAAAGGAGGTGAGATAGGTGGGGAGGCATGAGAACAAATTCCAGGGCTTGGGGCTCTGGCCATCTGAAGGCACAGTGATGGAAATATGAAAGTCATAGATATCCAAATGACTAGAATTAGACGAGCACAGTTTCTCAGAGCTGTGTACCTTTCAAGTGAGAGGTAAAAACAAAGCCTCATCTTTCAGCCTCAGATGGCACTGTTTTGGGGAAAAAAGAAGCTGAACTTATTCGTGGTGTGCTGGCTGATTCCTCAGTTGACATCAGAGTTTTGTCATTACCTCATTACTGTTTATGGGACCTTGCTGTATGCAGATTGGTTGCTGCTCCTCCTAAATTACAGTATTAATGACACTTTAAAAGTGCAGCAGAGTTGAGGTTATGAGGGGATTTAAAATTAATGAGCAGCATTAACATTGTGGTATTACATCACTGTGAAGTAGTGTGTGTCAGCAGCTGATGGGTTGGTGGTGTAAATTGGGTTTTTATGAGTAAGGACGTGGGGACCAATGTTTCAATGACCTTAGTATTGAATAGAATAGCAATATCTGACCAGTTGGCTACTTCAGCACACTGCTAAGTCTCAAAGTGAGAAATGTGTGGATTTCATCAGGTGAATTAAGGTGAGTCGGAATCAGGAGATGCTAAGCAGGTAGAAATAAACAGTTAACATGCCACTTGAAATGTGGTTAAAAGATCTTCTCATGTCAGTGACATCAAAGTTGCAAATGGTCTGGTTCAGTCTCAGACTTGCTCGAGAGAAGGATGAAGCTAATGGCAGGAAGCAAATAGAATGTCTTCGTCTTTCTAATATTTAAGTAGAGGAAATTTCTGCTCCATTTTGAAAGTGCATGGCGGGGGGAAGCATTGAAATGTCAAATCATAAGTGGTGTTTTGTTAAACTTTGGAAACAGCAATTTGCAATATTTTTCTCTGAGCATTTGTTTTGGCGGGAAAAAATGTCTCTCATTTTAATAAATGGAGATTGTAGTGAAAAATGGTTGTAATTTTGCATTGTTACTGCAATAACTTTGTCAAACCATTCCTGGCTTACAGTTGCAAACATATCTACCTATTAATTTTGAAGTAAGACAACTTTTTTCCCCTTATCATGCTGAATATATTTGAATTCATGCAATCTTCCTTTTCCTTTTGATAGGTTTTGCCAGCTAACGTAAAGATGAAAAACCAGTAAAATGTATGCATGTCCTAGTGTTGAGATGTTTGTTCTTTACAAAGTAATGACTTTGAGTTGAAGAAGACATATTTGATTTTAAATAAAATTTTGGCTAGAGTTTATTGAACTAGCCATTCTTTAGAATTCTGAAAACAGTAAATAGTAGTTGCCAAAATTTGACAAGCTATTGATGCTTAATTCATCAAAAATGGAGATAAGCAGTTAGATCAATAGTTGTCTTCCTGATAAATTAAATTGAGGCCCTGTCTTCCTGTGACAGAAGTTCCCGGGGCACTTTTCAATGAGCAGGAAAGTATTTTTTTTCATGTTCTGACCTATATCCCTGACTAACATAGTTTAAAAGATCTATTGCTGACTCATTATCAGTGAAGCATTGACAGGTCACTGGGTCTGTTACTGATGAATTCTGCTGTCATTGTTGAAATATATATTGGCCCTTTTGCTGTGTGAAAAGGGCGGATGTTTCTTCATGTCCTTTTTTTTTTAAAAACCATAACTGATGTACTTTGCTCTGTTTTCTTTCCATTGTTGCTTGTACAGGGATGTAGGTATATTATGTAATGTTTACTTTTAAAATGCATTAATTCACAAATGTGTTAAATTTTTGCAGATACTATGCAAATACTGTAAATTTCTTGATTATAACTGAAGCATAATAGTATGCTTAAATAACTTGTCAAGATGTCAAAATATTTATCTTTATTAACGACTTAGCTAATCTGTCCAGCAAATATCTGAGCCATGTGGTGGAGGTTCACGGCAGTGGTGCTGCTGCGGAGGACTTGAGAACTATAGACCAAGATGGGGCCTCTGCTAAAAATGTGGGATGGTGTGATTGTGCTTCATTTTGTCATATAGCCTGCTAATGGTTGCTGTTGAGTCTGCTGTGAATAACAGGCAACATGGATGAGAGACGTAAGCATTGAACATCCTTCTGAAGTTAAATACTTAAGAAATTAATAGCTTCAGGGAAGTGTTTTTTAATTATTAAATTGACTACCTGTTCTGAAAATAAGCAAATAATATTTTTGGCTGATGGTCTTGGTTTGTCCATGTTTTTTGGTATTCTGAAGTTAGGCTGTGATTTTTGTTTTTGGTTTTCTACAATCTTGATCAAATTTTAAACTGTAAATTGTACTTGTGTCTCTTTCCAATTTAAAAATTATTTCTTCCAGCACAACTGAAATCAATAAACCTTCTGTTTTTGTTCTTGTTGAACTATTAGTGTATTAAGAGCTGTGGAGAGTGCTGCAGTTGTGGCTGTGTTCTGTTCTGTCATATCTTTCTAACGCTGGAATTTGGTTCAAGAAGTTTAGTTTTCCCTTCCTGGATAGTTGAAGGTTGTGCCAAATTAAAGCTGATTTATTTTCCAGCTTTGATGTTTGTGATGTCTGTTGGAAATTCCCTATCATCAAACTTACTGTCCTTTGTCCGTTCGTCCAGTGCCCTTTTTATGTTGTACTACTAGTGATAACAGAAAAAAAGCAGTGCAATATTAAAAGGGCATTGGCTGGCGACCAGATCAATGCCTATAGGAGCTACAGTTCAGTGGGCATTTCTTCCCCAACCACCAAAGCCCCTCCCCTCCATCCCAAAAGGACTTTCTTGTGGAGGAGTGGATACTCGCCTGTGGGAATTTCATTGGTGGGTAAGTTGGAGCTGATGAAAATTTGTACCTTTTTTTATTTGAGGTGATTTTGGGGAACATTTTAAAAGTTAGTTCTATAAATCAAAATCATGAGTCGACTTTCTTGAAACATCATTATCAATTAATTTTGTTTAAAAAAAGTTCTTGAATGAATGATGCTATTAAATATTTATCCATTTTACCATGACTTGTATCCTTTCTACAAACTGATTTTGGAATTGCATTGTAGTTTTGAATGTAAACCTGAAGTTATTTCTGATTTAACATAGAATCCCTGTGTTTGCCCCACATCAAGTTGGTGCAAAACAATTTTAAACTTGGATTTATTGTACTGATATAATATTATCTGATATCTGTAGTCCCCCCAAAATGAGGTGGCTCTGCATTTTCAGATTTGAAATGTGGAATGCATTGAAATCAGTGATAAATTAGTTAGTTGGGTCCATGGATGCCATGATTCTGTGACAAATCAATTTTAATTTTGGATCACAGCCCTGCTTTCTGGAGTAGTGAATTCCATAGGCTCACTACTCTGAGATGAGGAGAAATTTCTTCTCCTAGTCCTAAATACTTGTATCCTTGGACTATGACACCTGATTTTGGAATCTCCTGTCATGGAACTGCCCTGTCTAGTCTTATTAGAATTCTTTGTTTCTATAAAATATCCTCTCTCCTTCCCCAAAATAACAAACTGTTCTTCTAAACAGCGAACGTAATCCTAATCTATTCAACCTGTCCTCGTATGCTAGTTCCACCATCCCAGAAATCAGTCTGGTAAACCTTTGGTGTACTCCTTCACTCGCAAGAATATCCTTCCTCAGATAGAGACCAAACTGCACACAACTTTGAAGATGTGATCTCATTAGTGCCCTATATAATTGCAGCAAGCATCCCTGCTCCTATACATGTATCTCGCCATGAAGGCCACCATACCATTTGACGCTTCTGTTACCTGCTGCATCTCAGTGACTGATGTGCACGGGCACCTAGGTCTTGTTGCCACATTCCCACTCTGTTTGTTGCCATTCAGATGACAATCCACTTCCCTGAATTTGCTCCCCAAGTGGATAGTCTGGCATTTATCCACGTTATACTGCATTTGCCGTGGACTTGTCTGCTCACTCAGCTTGTGCAGATCACACTGCAGCATCTCTGCATCCTCCTTGCAGTGAGCCTTCCCACCCAGCTTCGAGTCATCTGCAAATTTGGAGATGTTACATTTACATTTAGTTCTGTTATCCAAATCATTAACATGTATTGTGAATAGTTGGAGTCCTTGCAGTGATTTCTCTAGTACCCCATTAGTCACTACCTGTCAGGTTGGTTCTGGATTTGAGATTACCAGCCACTTGCAGGAAGCAATTATATAATGCTGTAAAGTTTTGTCCAGTTTATTGGAACACACTCGAAGTAAGCCGCCAGGAGGCAGACAAAATTTATTTACTACTTTGAAGTAGTAACTTGTGAGAAGTATAACATATGAAAGGAGTTGGGATATACCCTGTGTTGGAACACCAATGAGAGCTGTGAAATAATGAATGTTCACTTAAAGAGTTTGGAGATCTCTCCGGATTCTTGTGTGTTTAGCTTCCAGCTGAAGTTGCTCTTGAGAAAGGCCAGGAATTATTGTTTCTAGTCTTTGTCTTGTCTGTAGACCACGTGAGGAGGTAATACCTCTTAGTTATTTCATATTGACTGTAATTTAATTCATAAATTTAAATTTCTGCTTGTCCTGTGGTACACGAACTGTTACAGTTTATACTTGGAGTAATGTGACAACAAAAAGACTCCCTTTCTAGACTTTAAACCTCGAATTAGTTCTTCTCTAAAATCCTAACTATCCGATGACTACCCCCAGTATGTTAGGATGGCAGATACTCTAGTTAAATCCAGTAATACTGAGACTGAACAAAAACTAAGTCGCTGGAAAAGCTCAGCAGGTCTGGCAGCATCTGTGGAGGAGAAAACAGAGTTAACGTTTTAGGTCC
>NW_025968010.1:14529-25000 GCF_021869965.1 Rhincodon typus
GTGACCCTTCCTCAGTTCCGAGGAAGGGTCACCGGACCCGAAACGTTAACTCTGTTTTCTCCCTCTCAGATGCTGCCAGACCTGCTGAGCTTTTCCGAAACTTAGTTTTTGTTCCTGATTTACAGCATCTGCAGTTCTTTTGGTTTTTAATACTAAGACTGAAACTTGAATTTTCTATCAGATTATTTTTAAGTAAAGTATTACTTTTAAACTAAATACTTAAATCTGATGAATGTTCATAGCTTGATTGAGTTTTAAATATCAAAGAAATCATATCTAGAGTGAATACTATTTTAGAAAATTTTTCAACAAAAACTTCGGCTAATGTAATAGAAAATAGCTAAGATTGATTTGCTTTACAGGTCAGTTCATTGGGGTGGGACAGTTGAAAGTTCTACAGTTCTTCTAGGCTTGCTGCTGACAGATGCTCTGACTTTATTGCACTACTGTGTTTCACAGCTAGCAGTGCAATAGAATTGTCAAAGCATCTGAAGGTAGGTCAGATCATCACGGCGGAGAATTTGAAATCATCAACTGGTCATGAGCAGCACCATGGACTCTTTACGAGCAGCGGTTTTGAATTGTGGTCTGGCACCAAGTGTTGTCACTCATGTTTTGCTAAAATGTAATAGCAGGAATGTAGAAAGATAGCAGGAGTAAAATTCTTGATTTTTGTCTTGTGAATTTTAAGAGTACACAGTATTCTGCTTGGTTCAGTGTGCAATTGCATGCAGAAATGGTTAGAGACGGATGAGGTCCTGTATTAAAAATGCTATGCGAAAAAAATCTGCATCAATATTTATTGACTATCGAATGACTTATTTTCTTAAAATGCTATCAAGATGTGAATATCGTAAGACAACATGCACTTACAACAAAAACAGAGGTTGCTGGAAAAGCTCAGCATGTCTGGCAGCATCTGTGAAGAAAAAAATCACTTAACGATTCGCGTCCAGTGACGCTTCCTGAGAGCTGACGGTAGCTGGGAAAACGTTGGTTTATATGCAGAAAATGATAGGATAGAGCCCGAAGAGAGCAGTTGGATAGACAAAGGAGTTGATAACAATCTGGCTAGGCAGGTGAATATTTTGTTAATGGGAAGTGTTAGGGCCTAAACGGATTGTTAGTCACTAAAATTATTGAACTTGATGTGGAGTCGGGAGGGCTGCAGGCGGAAAATGAGGTGTTGTTCTTCCAGCTTGCGTTGAGCTTCGCTGGAACACTGCAGCAAACCAGAGACAGATGTGCTTGCAAAAGAGACCCTGAGCTACCTGTTGCCTGCCACTTTAACATACCACCCAGTTCCCAGGCAAACATCTGTCTCTGGCTTGCTGCAGTGTTCCAGCGAAGCTCAACACCTCATTTTCCGCTTGGGGACCTTGCAGCCTACCAGACTCCATATTGAGTTCAATAATTTTAGTGCCTAAACTCTCCCATGTCCTAGCCCCCTGCCCCACACACCAAGCCTTGTTATCACATAGCCTGCCATTACGCAGTACCTATTGTTAGTCACCAACAGTCCACATTAACAACTATTCACCCTCCTGGCGAATGTTTGTTGTCAACTCCTTTTCTATCCAATTACTGTTCTCTTTCTGGGCTCTATCCTATTGTTTACTCTCTACCCATCCCCCTCCCTATTTTCTGCATATAAACTGACGTTTTCCCAGCTACCATCAGTTATGAGGAAGCATCACGGGACCTGAAACGTTAACTCTGATCTTTTTCTTCACAGATGCTGCCAGACCTGCTGAGCTTTTCCAGCAACTTTGTTTTTGTTCCTAATTAATAGCATCTGCAGTTCTTTTGGTTTTTATGCACTTACGACAAGTGTGCAAAATAAATTTGGCATGTTTCATAGCAGCGGATGGTGGTAGGGTGGCTATCTCATGGTGCTTTTCAGGTTTTTGACATTCTTAATCTTAACATGAACATAGGAGATGGGTTTCTTTGAGGGGGAGAGATTTTCAAAGCTTTCTTTAAATTTTGCACATTAAAATAAATTGCATGTGCTTGGTGCTTTGAGTGGAGTTGAAAACTGTTCTACTTGTTATCTCAGATTCTCCAGCATCGGCAGTTCCTACTATCTCATGCTGAAATGTAAGTTTAGGACAGATTTTTAACTAGAATTGTTGGGATACTGTAACTTTTAGTGTAGCAGTTAATCCTGTTGGTATCCTCATCTGTGCTCACTGACAATTTTGATGTTAAATGGATTTAATAGATAGTTGCAGATCTGAACAAAAATAGGTTGGTAGCTTTCTGCAAGATAATTTTGGATATTTTAGTAATGATCAGTGAAAAACAATTTAACACAAGCATTAATTAGAGAAGTGCAATTCCTAATCGGAAATTGAAGTGTGGTGCTTGCAAAATTATTTCTACTTTTTTATACCCTCAAAATCTGAAATTCCAGTGATGCATTTCTTTGATTATGCAAATACTGCTTGGCTGTTCAAGACTTCGTCCATTCAGATGTATGTTCCTCAGCAATAGTGCGTGAAAAGAACGTGCTGAAAATAAGAAATATTTTAGTTTTACACAGTGAGTTGTTGTGGTTTGGGATGGATGGTGAAGGAAGATTAAATAGCATCACTCAAAAAGCATTTAAAAATTTGGGGAGAAAACCACTGTACCAACTAAAGAACAGCAAAGTGTGGTATGTTGATTTGCTCTCCTAAGTACCAACATAGGCATTAGAACATGGAACAGAACAGCACAGTCCTTTTCTAGGCCCTTTGGCCCACAATGTTGTGCCAATCTATTATCCTACTCTAAGATCAAACTACCCTGCATACCCTACATTTGCATGTGCCTATCCTTAAATGTCCCTAATGTATCTGACTCCATTACCACCACTGGCAACACATTCCACGCACCCACCACTCTGTGTAAAGAACCTAACTCTGACATCTCCCCTATTCCTTCCTCCAATCACCTTAAAATTATGTCCCCTCGTAATAGTCGTTTCCGCCCTGGGGAAAAATTTCTGGCTATCCACTCTATCTATGCCTCTCAGCATCTTGTACACCTCTATCAAGTCACACCTCATCCTTCTTTGCTGCCATGAGAAAAGCCCTAGCTCCCTCAACCTTTCCTCATAAGACCTGCCCTGCAGTCCAGGCAGTATCCTGGTAAATCTCCTCGGCACCCTTTCTAAAGCTTCCACATCCTTCCTATAATGAGGTGACCAGAACTGAACATAATATTCCAAATGTCTTCTAACCAGGGTTTTATAGAGCTGCAGCATAATCTCACGGCTCTTAAACTCATTTCCCCTGCCAGTGAAAGCCAACACACCATACGCCTTTTTAACAACCCTATCAACTTGAGTAGCAACTTTGAGGGATCTATGGACGTGGACCCCAAGATCCCTCTGTTCCTCCACACTGCCAAGAATCCTGCCATTAACCCTGTATTCTGCATTCAAATTTGACCTTCCGAAATGAATCACTTCAAACTTTTCTGGGTTGAATTCCATCTGCCACCTCTTCGCCCAGCTCTGCATCCTGTCAATGTCCCGTTGCAACCTACAACAGCCCTGCACACTATCCACAAGTCCACCAACCTTTGTGTCATTGGTAAACGTTCTGACCCACCTTTCCACTTCCTCATCCAAGTCATTTATAAAAATCACAAAGAGTAGAGGTCCCGGAACAGATCCCTGCGGAACACCACTGGTCACCGAGTTCCAGGCTGAATACTTTCCATCTGCTACCACCTTCTGTCTTCTAATGGACAGCCAAATTTCCCTGAATCCCATGCCTCTTTAATTTTTGAATGAGCCTACCATGGGGAACCTTATTGAATGCCTTGCTGAAATCCATATACACCACATCCACTGGTCTACCTTCATCAATGTGTTTTGTTACATCCTCAAAGAATTCAATAAGGCTTGTGAGGCATGACCTGCCCCTCTCAAAGCCATGCTGACTGTTTGTTTCTAATCAAACTGTGCTTTTCCAAATAATCATAAATACTATCTCTCAGAATCCTGTCCAATAATTTGCCCACCACAGAAGTAAGACTGACTGGTCTGCATTTCCCAGGATTATCCCTATTCCCTTTCTTGCTACCCTCCAATCATCTGGTACTCCTCCAGTGGTCAGTGAGCACGCAAAGATCTTTGCCAAAGGCACGGCAATCTCTTCCCTTGCAATATGGACCAAATGACTGCTTGTGCTATACCATTCTATAACATTAGCTCATACTGGTATTTCTTACTTCGGAGTAGTCAAATTTTAATGACTTATTGCAATTAATCAAATCTTTTACAGGATCCATCAGCTAAAGAAAATCCAGTGTCTGGTCTCAACCAACATCTTGGATGCGGAGTTTTGGAATGAAGAGAAATGTTGGAATGTGAATGTGTTTACTGCAGGTTGCTGTGTGATTAGGGGTTTATTGTACCATAAGAGTGATTAATTTCATAAAGTAGCAATTTCCTTGTCTATACAGGTCATTGCACACTTTCTTAATTTTTAAGACCTACATATATTGGATTGCTGTTTGCAATAAAAAAGTGAATTAGCTGTTTGGTTTTGTAACTGGATATTAGTAATATCTGCCTTTTTACATAGGAAGAACTAGTGTCTGACTCTGAAGCAGCCGTAGTTTCAAGAAATCTAAGTTGTATACTTTTCATTAATGTCCATGATTAGAGTGATTTCTAAACACATATTTAGTTTAACGCTTCATATCATAATAATCATTTGTGAAAATATATTTCCTGTAGACTCCTGAGTATTACGTCCCCTGTTACTGATTCACTACGCAGAAGTGCCCTCTCTCTAACATGCTTATTGCACTGTACGATTATGGAGGAGGGACTTGTAGTATTTTTCTGAGTGGTAAAATATTATATTTCCATCAAAGTTGTTCTGTTAAATGTATGCAGTGTCTTTAATAGGTGGTATTGATGTGCGCATTGTATGGTATTTTGCAGACTGTTTATTTATTCAGATTACTATTTAGCCCTGTACCTGCGTATATGTTGTTTACAAATGTTATATTCTATTTCTTTTCCTTCCTGAGGTTAATTTAGCTTATTTTCAGTTGACCTGCTTCAGTTTATTTCCTTTTGGCTCAGAAAGGTTATTTGCCATGTCTACTGACTGACCCTTTTGTCTCTTTTTAAACTGTTCTCTTTTAAAAAAAACTCTTATCTTTGCATCTCATTGTGTAGCAGTGTGGTTAAGACCAGGAGCTTGAAGATTTCTGACTGTATTGTTCAATTTTCTCAGCATGGTATGGCCACCTGTGCTACAACGGAATATCAAACTGCAACACACCACTTGGCATAAAGCAGTTTGAGCTAATGCACTAAATGTTATTCCTGCTTCCACAACACTAATAGCTTGCTGCACTATCCTTTTGATGTTCATTTGCATCGTAATTCACGAAATGCAGCTAAAATCTGATGGCTTTGTGCACGTGCATTCTAGCAGAATGTGTTTTAGAAGTTCTTAAGTCTTATCAGACTCCATTCTGTTCATCTCTCCACAGGTGCTGCCAGACCTGCTGAGTTCATCCAGCATTTGGTGTTTGTTTTGGAAGTTTTCTCCTCTTTTTGTCTTCCTTCATCCTTATCCATTATCTCTGAAGCTGCTTCCTTTAAGACTCTAGGATAAAGGCCACGAGATCCAAAGGACTTGTTAGCCTTTAATCCCATTAGAAGCTGTTGTGGTGCAATGGTAGTGTCCCTACATCTGGGCCAGCAGGCCAAAGTTGAAGTCCCATGTATTCCAGAGGGGTGTCATAATATATCTCAAAAGGTTGATTTAGGAAATAGTTTAATCCCATTATTTTTTCTGATACTTTTTTTTCTAGTGACTGTGATTGTGATTTGTTTTAAGTTCCTCTCTCCCTTTTGTCCCTTGATTTTCTACTATTCCTCGGATGCTTCTGCTGTGAAGGTGAACGTAAAACACTTGTTTAAAGTCTTCTGTCATTTCCTTAGTTCCCATTAATTCCCCAATCTCATTCTTTAAGGGACAAATGCATACTTTGGCTACCACTTACCCCATTTTTAAAATGTGCTGTTAAAGCTTTAACTGTAACCTAATTTCTCGGTCCGTTTTAGCCAACACTGGCCTCATAACCTGTAATTGCTTTTCTATTAAAGTGTAAAGCACTAGTTTCAGACCCTAATTTCTGACCCATAAACTGAATGTGAAACTTTTCGAGGAACTCTTTCCTATGAGGTCACTAATTAATCCTGTCCATTACACGTTATCAGACCTAGGTACACTGTTAAAAACCGAAAGAACTGTGGATGCTGTAAATCAGGAACAAAAACAGAAGTTGCCATAAAAGCTCAACAGGTCTGGTAGCATCTATGAAGAAAAAAAAAGGTCAGTTAACGTTTTGGGCCCAGTGAAATGTCACCGGACCCAAAACGTTCACTCTGATTTTTTTCTTCACTGATGCTGCCAGAGCTGCTGAGCTTTCCCAGCAACTTCTGTTTTTGTTCCTAGATACACTGTTCCGTGGTCAGTTCCAGCACACATTGTGCTAAGAAGTTAAACTCATTATTCAGATTATGTTCACCTCCAATTTTTATATATTAAAATTAAACCTTCACACATTTATTGCTGGCTTTTTTGCAGGCCCCATTTATCTCTTAACCAGTGCTTTATCTTAGTGTAGCTACTGTCAAGTCATATAAACCACACCCAGTGACTTTCCTTTTGTTATTTCTTATCTTTTCTTATTAATGAATCTATGCCCCTTTATTTTTGACAGCCAACAGCAACAAAAACTGGGAATTTATCCTTCGCCACCAGACGGCTCCATTGTTCAATTTGCAATTCAAATCTCTAATCATTTACAGCGGTACTTGTTAAAGGGCATTTATGGGTCCTTTGGGAAGAGATGCTCACAGGAGAGCACTTGTGCAACTGTAACCATTAGAGAACTGGACTCTGGCATGATTTTCTTTAGTGAAGAAGTTGCTAAGTACTTGAAGTGAAAGTAGAAAATTGAATCTGAGGCTTACTTCAAGCTTGGGGGATGCCAGGGGCCCGTGCCTGTTGAGGGAAGACTGAATTTTACTAAGCTTAGATTGTTCTGATAGCAGATTTGTGGCTGAACAATGTTGTCTGCCTGATCTCTCCATATCAGTTCCCTGCAGTTTATCTGTCTTTGGTTGATTCATGATATGCAAACATCAGGGGTCTCCATGCACTGAGATTTTGTCAATCCTGGTGTTGCAAAGGTGTGTCAGGTCACATAACTGCAGAATGCTTTGTTGATTTGGACTGTCATATTACCTAATCCTTGTGAAAAGTTTATGCAGAGTAGCTTTTGACCAGAGGTTCGTCTGGCAGTGGCTCATATGTAAAGTTCTTGAGGCCCTGTTGGGGGGAAGAAAGATGATTCCCTGGGCACACTGTAAAAATCACTTGGTAGGATGCCTCATGGCCAGAACTTTGAAACAAACATCAAGATGTAGCTTGGTTTGTAGTGAGAAGGATCTTCTGGTAGATCCTTTCTGGACTCTCACTGTATGAAGCATCTAGCTATAGGAAGGAAGAGATCATTGTCCAAGTCCTGAAATGTTGCTTAGCAAAACAGGACTGGAAAGATGAGCAATGGTTTTGTTGTGGTTCATCCTGAGAAGCTCTTTAGCAACACAGTTCTGTGAGCTCTGCAAATAATCTGTAAAGCATAATGAGCATACGATGACTGCTGCTGGAGCACCGTTAACCCAGTGAAAAATGCTCTTTGATCTACTGAGGATGTATTGGTCGTCCACTGCAGGAGTTGTTCATGACTTAGTTTTACAGACTGGTACCTTCAAAGATCCAGGACCATGTACTGAGGGACACATTCAATCATGGGACAGCCATTGCAAAGAATCCATCAGGATCAGTCACATTCTAAAGGCCTCCTATCATGCTGTGCTGAGGGAATGGGACTTAAGTAAAACCTTTCTAGCTGTGTGTAGACAGTGTTTGACTTGAAATGAATATGTATGTTGTAAATACAACCTGTAATTGCAGATGTAGGCACCTCATTGTCACATACTGAATTGAAATATATTATGCTTCTGTGTAACATGGAAGTTGAGCTGTTTAATAAAATTTTCCAATGGTCTATTATGTATGAATTTTTTTTTGCCGTGGGGGTAAAACCTGAGTTTTTAACATGTATAAATTCTGGTGTACACGTAGATCTATTTGTAAGTTCGTTAATTATCAGTTGGCAGATTTCCTTCCTTGTGCTGTGTTACATGAGAGAAGATGTTCATGAAAGCTATTCTTCAAACCACAAAAGGATCAGTTTAAGTTCCGAACTTGCAGTTTTTAGTTCCTGGTATAGAAACCAGATTACTTCTAGCATTGTAATTTGAGTTTTGGGTGGGGACCGAGGGGTGGGGGGAGGTGGCCAGAATGATGGGAGGAATTTGGAGTCCAATCTCTTTCATGTACCAATTACTTGGGGTAGGGTGGAGGGTGTGTGAACAAATGCAATCATGGTGATTGCCTCTGCCTCTGTACTGATCCTTTTGGTTTGTAGGTATTCAGAGATATAGTCCTGGATTAAAATAAGATGCCATTTTATTGAACAAAGAATATGAAATTGTTGATTGTAATCCTCCATTTGTTTTTATTAATGTTATTGAAGTTTATTAGAACCAGTGCAATGTTGACCTTTGTTTTTTGTGGATGTTTTACCTTCATCTCAACCTTCCTGACCTCCCTGTCTCTCTGGTATAGTACTTTGGTGTTGCTCCTACAATAATGTTGTATAAGCGCATTGGTCATTATCAGGCTTTAATTGTTCAGTTCCTATGTACTTAACAAAGAAAGCTTGGGGAGAATATGCTAGTCAGCTATCTAGCTGTTCATTTTGTTCTGTTTGTGGTATTCCTTCTGTCATTTTCATGATGGACCCTTATTTTATTTGGCTTTTTAAACCAGTTGCAGAAGTGCATTTTATGCTCTTGTCAAGGCTTTTTGTCAGCCTTGTCTCAGAGAGTCTTGCTTCTGAATCAGAAAATTGTGGTAAAAGCCCCATTTTAGAGAGTTGAGCACATAATCCAGAGTCATCCTGAAGAGTTGCTAGAACTATCAGAGGTGCGGTCATGTACATGAAATGTTAAACCAGGATACCTTTTGCCCTGTTGTGTGGAGATAGAAAGTCCCACAGTACTAGTTCGAAGAAAAGCAGGGAAGCCCTCTTGATGACTTAGCCAGCATGCATTCCTTCCGTCAACACCTAAATGTACATTTGTTCAGTTATTCATTGCTCTTTGAGGCCTTGCAGTGTGCAAATTGCCTTCATATTTCCTACATTATAACAGTGACTACACTTCAAGAGTGGTTTTTAAGCACTCTGACTGTCCTTGGATGAAAGAATTAGGTACAGTTTCATTATAGATTCTCTTAATCAACTTCTCTGGAACAGATGGAACTTGAACCCCTGTCTTCTGTCCGAGAGGTGTAGGGCACTACCAGTATGCCACACAGGCCCCTCTCGTTTTATATTGTCTTACTGATTGATGATATCATTATTAACAAATGCTGACAGAAACAAAAAAAAGCTTCATTGGCTGATGATTTTTTGTATCCACATATTTCTGACCTCAATATTTTCCTAATTATCAAATACATAACGATATTAGAAAGCTGTTAATACTTAATATACTTGTGTTATTTGACAAATATTAACTGTTAATTTTTCTGGCTCCCATTATCCTCTTTCAATGAGGCTGAATTCTAATTGAGATCAGAGCTTGAATTGAAAAGCAACAGTAACAAACTAGTATTTTTATTGGAGTAAGGTTGGAAGTAGTTTTGTGTTTAACTTTACACACAGCATGTTCATGGTGGTTTTATTCGGACTGCCTATGCATTCATTTGGAATTCACTTGTACAGGTAGGAGAAATAACAGATGCAGAATTTAGTGTGTTGAATTCAAGTGCAAATAACCCATTTGAACGGCATTTCAACTGTTTACCAATTCAAGCCCAGGTACCTTAATCTTCAGAAAATCAAGAGTTTCCACCAACTCAATGTTTTAAAATCTTTTTGACATTAAGTACTTTTTGAAACGCATTCATTGTAATTAGCTGTAGAGCACTTTGTAATGTCATGATGTTATAAAAGGTGCCAGATAAATACCAGAATGATTTTCTTGGCTTTCAGCATTTTTTTTCCACTTCTGGCTGTAAGTGGAACTTGATTAGTTGGACTTTCAGTAAGCAAGATCTGAATGGTTTCCAGATAATTTTGCTGCACCGTAAAGTTGGAGGAGGGAGAAATGAGACAATAAGTTGCTTCCCATTATAAATCCCTCATACCTGCTTGAAAACCTTACACTGAGCTGTGGAGTTATAAGATTTTGATGTTCACTTTACTTTGAAGACTTAAGTCAGTTCCAATTATTAGACTGAGTTGTGACAGCAAATCTAAAACTAGTTCTGATTGGCTGCAAGAGTATTTTGACAAGTTTCACAGAATTTGT
>NW_025968011.1:0-21414 GCF_021869965.1 Rhincodon typus
AACTAGGTTTTAAGGAGCATCTTAAGAGGAGAGCAAAGCAGTGCAGCGAGTTCCAGAGCCCAAAGTCCAAGAAGCTGAAGGCACGGCCACCAATGATGAAGCAATTAAAACCAGGGATGTTCAAGAGACTAGAATTGAAGGAACATAGATATTTCAAAGGTCCGGAAGCGATTCCAAAGATAGGGTGGTCATGGAGGCATTTGTCTACAAGGAAAAGAACTTTAAAATTGAGGACTGCTTAGCTCCAAGCCAATGTAGGCTAACAAGTACAGGGGTGACAGCAATAGGTTTGGAATGGCCTTAGGTTTCTGGTGGGTGTACAGTGGGAGGTTGTGTGAAATAGTTCAGTCCAGTTGTAACAAGGCCACGGACAAGGGTTTCAGCAGGTTTCATCAGCTAAGATGGGGCAGAGTAAGGCAGGCAACGTGGGTAATGCAGGGGTGTCTTAATGATGACATGGCTGTTTGCTCATGAGCTTGTTTCAAGGCTAAATATGACATCAAAGGTCGTGACGTTTGGTTCAGCTGATTTTTTTCTCCTTTATTCATTAAGGGCATGAGGGTGTCGCTGGCTAGGCAGCATTTATTGCCCATCAGAATTAACCACATTGTGGTGGGTCTGGAGTCACATGTCACATGAAGGCCAAATCAGGTAAGGATGCCAGTTTCCTTCCCTAAAGGACATTAGCAGGTTTTTCCCGACAATCGACAACAGATTCATGGTCATCATCATTAGATTCTTAATTCCAGATATTTTATTGAATTCAAATTCCACCATCTGCCCTGGTAGGATTCGAACCCAGGTCCCCAGAACATTATCTGGGTCTCTGGATTAACAGTCCAACGATAATACCACTAGGCCATTGCCTCCCTGTAATGATGACATGGCTGTTTGCTCATGAGCTTGCTTCAAGGATAAATATGACATCAAAGGTCGTGACATTTGGTTCAGCTGATGACTTGAGACAGCGAGGGAGGGGTGGAATTGATGGCTAAGGAACAGAGATGATAGGGAGCCTGAAGCCTCTGGATAAACAAGAACTAGAGAATTGTATTCCAATATCTGGAGTGCCACAGCTCATTGGGAACTGATAAAAATGGAGCAAAGTCGGTCAGGCCATTTGTTCACACTGAGGCAGTATGACAGCAGTGGGTAGTACACACAACATATAGAATGTAGAGATGCACAGAGGTAAAGCCAGAATGAGAAGACACAGAGAGAGAATGCGAGCACTAACAGCAAAATGGAAAGGAACAAAACAAAGAAAAACAAATTTGGTGAGATTCTGAAGCGCAGCCACATCAGACTTGAAACGTTAACTCTGCTTCTCCCTCCATAGATGCTGCCAGACCGGCTGAGTTCTTCCAGCAGTTGCCGTTTTTGTTTCAGCATCCGCAGGACTTTTGTTACAATTTTTAGTGAGAAGGGTCTTGTTCAAACTGCGAGGAAATTCCTACAACTGCCACCTTTTCAGCTGGTTTGGGTTTTTCTTTAAACGTCAGTTATTCCAATCACTTTTATTTCAACTTTCTTTTGATTTTCAGTCTCTTATGCGCTGTTTGCTGTTCTTTCATGTCCTCACACACTTCTTCAAGTTGGATTAGAAAAGGGACGTGAGTGGGGATGGGAGATACAGGAAACAGAAAAGCAACTGCTGAGGAAGGGCAGAATCATTCCTGCACCTTAATAAAATGGATTGTTTAAATCAATATATATTCGATGTGAATGGTTCCCTTTTCTGTGGGTGGGTTGATGGAAGGACTTGATGCAGTACAGGTTGCAGTGTTCCACTGACAAAACGTCAATGACCTTAAACACTAGGCTGGATTTTCAAAGTAGAGATTGGATCTTGACACCCAGTTGAATTCCAGGGGAGGTGACGGCCTCGTGGTATTATATTAATCCAGAGACCCAGGTTCAAATCCTGCCACGAATCCAACTAAAACAAATTCTGGGATTAATCGTCTAATGATGATCATGAACCTCTTGTCGATTGTGGGGAGAAAAGCCATCATGTCCTTTCGGGAAAGGAACTGCCATCCTCACCTGGTCTGCCCTACATGTGACTTCAGACCCAGAGCAATGTGGTTGACTTTCAAACGCCCTCTGGGCAGTGAGGGATGGGCAATAAATACAGGCCTGGCCAATGACATCCACATTCAATGAACGAATTAAAAAGAAAAGCTCCATGGCTGAACTGTCCTCATGGCATTACCTATTCCGCTGGTTGAGCAGGAAGCAAATTCTGTGCCAACAAGTGGCATCGAGTGTCTCTGCTGTGATGGGGCACGGGTAGACAGTGGTGATGTTGGGGGCTGCTGCCACTGCCCCTCCGAAGGGAAAGCAGGCAGCTCCCTACAAAATACTAGTGACTGACAAGGAGGCGGCTAAGGCAATGAGTGTGGCCTGGCTCAGGTCACTCGATGGTCCAATAACTTCTACTGTCACAGGAAGGCACCTTCCTTTTGGCAGGATGGTCAATATGACAGCTATACAGTGGGTTCACCAAAGGCACATTTAATCATTGCCATGCCAAACACACCAATTCCTCAACAAGTTCCAAAAGCAACTGAACGGGCCATTAACCGGAGCCCCTCCACCCATCACCCACCAGCATTTCCTAAATCTGAAACCATCCAGCAGGTTTTGTGCCCCAGAGACCACCTCAGAGACCACAGCCTACAGCAGGTCCCAGCCCTGCGGACATGTGAAAATCCAACCGATTACCTCTAGTTCACTCACTGCAGAGAGTGCATGTTCTGTTCAAATCTTATCGTCCTTCTTCCATTCTTTCACTTTTCCACAGTCAATCTTACCCGGGAGGCTAGCAGTTACAGTCCTGCTTATACTTTGATCCATTGAGGAAGAACAGAATACACCTCGTCCTGAGGGAGTAGGGTCCGGTTTCTGACGGCAGAATAGAACAGCAGAATGTTCTAGAATAGCCCAGAGGCACCTGAGCAGAACAGACAGGAAGAAAGTGTCTCTCTGCAGGGCCTTTCCAACCAACAAAGTCCTTTCTGAAAAAATACCACTCTCAATTTGTGCATGGCAAGATCCCACAACAAAATAACAGGGTAGCTGTAGTCATGAGTGAGAACTAAATCCTGGGCCTGGGGTTTTGGACTGGGCTCTCCTGCTGGGGTATGGCAATGAAGGCTCTCCTTCATTTATGAGATGTGGGTCTCGCTGGCTGGGCCCAGCATTCAATACTCATCCCGAATTACCCTCAAGATGGTGGTGATGAGCGGCCTTTTGGGACTGCTGCAGTGCGTTTGCTGTAGGTACACCCACAGTGCTGACATGGAGGAAATTACAGAATTTTTACCCAGCAACAGTGAAGCTCCGTCTGCCAGAACAGTTAAATCATTGTCACTCTTTTCAGATGCCGCGGGACTTTCGCTGTACATTTCCAGAATGTTCTGTTTTTATTGCAGAGTTTTTCCTTTTGTTATTAGACTGTCTACTGTCTGATCCATACTGTAATTCCCCTTCATTTTTGATTTGTTTCTGGTATAACCATCAAAGCAGTAGCTACTTGTCAGTGCAGTAGATGTAAATTCATAAGCAGTGGGGAGCACTAAGAAAATCTAAGGATGCAGGCACATGAAGAATACATTGGATTGTCAAGACTCTTTACACAACTTCACCAGCACAAAGATTACATTTCTGTGACAGTTTTCATGCTGTGGCTAATCAAACTGGTGAAAAGCTAATTTGTTTCGTAGGTTAACTCGCCCATATGTCTAATACTCTCAGGGCCAGCCAACTAATGCAGTGTAGAATTGCCAAAATCATTGTAGCATGTTTCACCCAATAATTCTGGCAATTGTAACCACACGGAATTTATTTTTGAGAGATCATATTGTGCTCAACGCTGCAGATAGCTGTCTGGGTAATTCACAGAGGCTATGCAGAGGCAATTGTGCCTTATATAAAAACAAACACACACTTATACGCTCTGGTATATCCACACACACCGATATATGCACACACTGACATACAGGGGGTTCTGATATAACACGATAGTTGCGTTCCTGCGCAACATCGCGTTATAGAAATAACGGGGCCTATGGGAAAAACGGGGCTGGGGCAAACTGCCAAAAAAAGTCACTCAAAATCGCTCAAAAATCACTCAAAAGCTTAACACAAAGGATAGTACAGTTTGAATAATGCTTAATTCATATCTAATAGCAATATAAATGTAAATTTAACACCTTATCTTGAAAAAATGTCAAGGTGACTTGATGGGGGAGGAGGTTTGGAGGTTGCTCTGTTGTTACTGCAGGGGCTGAGGGTCATCATCACCTTCAGGTGCTGTTGTAGTTGCAGGGTTCAGGCAAAAAATAGTTAATCCACAAGTGGATGGCTGTGGTTCATTGTCTTCTGACTGTTTCTTGGGGAGTTGGCTTAAAAAAGACATCCAGTTTTTGCTGCTTTGCCATTTTTCTTCTTTCATGAAGGAGCTGTTCATAGGGTGCCAAACAAAATCTTATTCCATGAACTGCTACCCTGCTACATTCTGCATTGTAAACATTGTCCACTAAGAGCTGCAACTGCTTCTCAATTTCCTTCAGGATAGAAGACAAAATCAAAGTGGAAAGCTCTCGTGGTGCTGCATCCTGGACTTCATCTTCTTCATCTCCAGCTTCCCCTTCCCCCTCAGCAACAAGTTGTTGTAGATCAGTTACGGAGAGGTCTTCACAATGTGACTCAAGCAGCTCTTCAACATCCTCACTCTCCACTTCTTCAAATCCAACTTGCTTTGCAAGATCAACACAATGTTCTTTGATTCTTGGGAGCTCCTATGACGGATCAAATCCTTTAAAATCTTGAAATCAATCCGGGAAAATCTTCTGCCAAACTGCATGCCAGCAGTCCTTACTGACATTATCCCAGGCCTCCACAATAATGTCAATAGCATTCTTGATGTTAAAGCTCTTCCAGAATTGAAGAACACTGTCCTTATCTCCCTCAGTGGTTGCAATCAGCCTCTTAAATGTGCACCTTAAATAAGAACCCCCTGTACACATATGAACACACACTGACACGCTGACAAATGCATACAACATACTGACCTACACCTTAAATAATAAGCTTTAAAAGTTGCTATTACACCCTGGTCCATGGATGGAAGGAGTGAGGTTGTGTTTTGGTGTAGAAATAGTACTGTGATGTTTTCAGAAAACTCACCAATGGTGGGAGAATGGTTTGGCGCATTATCCAGGATGAGGAGAATCTTGAAATCCAATTTTTTTTCCTGCAATACTTTCTAAAAACATCTTCCAAAACATCAACAATAAGGTCATTGATGGAATCGTGTTATAGCCGACGCAAGTTCATGTTTTAGAAAAGCATTCCCCTATTCGTCAGTCGCGTTATAGCTCATTCACATTGCTGGAACATGGGTTACAGCAGAACCCCCTGTACACATATGAACACACACTGACACGCTGACAAATGCATACAACATACTGACCTATATACAGATATTTACACACACTGACATATATACACAGATTGATACTGACATTAACAGTAATATTAGCAAACATATATAACATACTGACCTACACACACACAGTCACTGACATATACACACATTGATACTGACATATACAAGACAACTGACACACTAGCATACACAGTGGCACACTAACAAATTTACACCACATGCTAACATACACACAGATGCCCACTAAGAAATGTGCACACATTAATGCACACTTGGACATACACTGATGCATGTACACATGCTGGTGTTGTGTATGCAGATCTATAGGGCAACACATATTGACAAGCACAGGGAAATTTCCATGTGCATGTATATACATCGACGTCTACAGAGTGACATGCGCTGAACATATATTTACATAAACACACACTCACTGATGCACGCCGACATAACTTACCCATAGCTATTCCATATCCCTGGCTGGCTATATATGAGATATCTAAAACATAACTTTGTATAAAAAGTACACAGATGTCATTAGGTTCCATCTTGCCCCCACTCCCACTCAAATGACCTACTCTAAGCTAACTCTTTGCTGCCCTTTCCCTAAAACCTCACCGATTTTTCTCATTCTTATGATTAAACTGTCTGCAGTAGATATATGCAGTGAGACAGCACGCACATTACATATCGGATCTGTGTAACCTCTCTCTGAAAGAGCGATCCATTTAGTCTCAAACTGCTGCCCTTTCCCCATAACCTTTTCACTTTATCTACTTAAAAGCTTTTAGAGATTGTGCTCCAGCAGTTGCTGGCCACTCATCTGTGGTCTGACAATCCTCTGGATAAAACTATTTCCTCAAACATTTTTGCACTCCTTCCTGGAAGTTGGACATCACTGGTAATGATACAACGGGAGGGAGCAGGAGGATGAGTTAACAGTGATCAAAAGATGGGGAGCAGTTCTCCCAGCCAATGCTTGAGGGACCCCTCAGTCCTGAGCCAGCTCCTCCAGGAAGGTGCTGTCTCCAGTCAAGATCTGCACCTTGGCAGTCCTGAGCTCGAATCTAAATTTTATCCAGCCACTTGCTACATTTTTGAGAAAGTTATGTGAAGAAAAGAAGTCCCTTCTGTCTTACATAACAACAACTTGCCTTTATATAGCGCTGTTAACATTCAAAAATGTCCCAGAGCTCTTCAAGGGAGTATCTTCTGTCAAAACTTAGTACTGAGCCACAGGAGGAGATATTAGAAAGGTTGAGGGTATTTCAGAACTTGGAGCCCAGGTAGCTGAAGGTGTGGCCAGTGATGGTGAAGTGATTAAGTTCGCATATGCACAAGAGATCAGAAACAAGGCTATCTCGGAGGGTTGTTGGGTTGGAGGAGATTATAGCGATGGGGGAGTCGCGTCGTGAGGTGACAGAGGGAATTAAACATATGGTTTTGATTTTATTGTCAAAGTGATCTTTAGCAGGGAGTTAATGTAGGTCAATAAGAACAGGAGTGATGGGTGAATGGGACTTGGCCCGAGTCAGAAGACAGGCAGTAGGAGTACAGATGAGCTCAATTTTACAGACAATGGAAGATGGCCTGGGGAATGTTGGAATAGCAAAGTCCGCTGGTAACAAAAGTACAGAAGATGAGGGCTTCAGCAGTACATGAGCTGAGACAGTGGCAGAGATAGACACTGCTATGGAGATGGAAGTAGATGATGGTTATGATGAGAGTGCCTGGATAAACTAACCATATTTTTCTGCAGGACCAGTGACTGCCAGCTCTGTTACAAACAGTGGAAAAGGTGACTTCCGATGGCATCGACCACCATGGGTCAACTTTACCAACCTTGATCACAGCTCGATACTGTTCTCAAATCCTGTATCTGCTCTGCTTCTTAAAATGTCATTGTGTTTCTCCTTTATCTTCTTGCCGTAGCCACCCCCTCAATTTTACCAAACATGATAAGATGCTCTGGTTTCTCTCTCCTAAACACGTGCCCAAAGAACTATCGTTGACTCTTGTGGTGGGCATCTGTAATATGGCCTTTCGTGTGCCACTTTCCTCAAAACTTCTTTACCAGTTGAGTGCGTTGTCCAACTAATCCTCTCAGAAGCAACATCTCTGTTGGCTTTAAATTACCTTCCATTTCCAATCATGATGGCTTATTCAATGCAACATTACCGCATCCAGTTGCTTGTGCAATTCTTACTGGTCCCAGATCCAGCAATATAACCCGGCACAGATTCCACGCTGCCACGTCTTAGTGTGAGTGACTGCAGATCCATCACAGATCCACAACACCAATCAGATCACTTTCTGCCAGAAGGGGATGGGGAAGACCACACAGTCACGCGACATGTGGTCCGTTTAATTTGCCAACTAAATTATTAAGTAAGCTCTTGCCAGGGGGAATGAATTCTTGACCAAGTTGAACATTTCCTGGCAACAACATCTGTATGCCAACTGCGGATCACACTTTCTGAATCCCGAGGCATTTTTGTGCAGCACGTAGCTCCCATTAAATATCGATTGGAACCAAAAAGCAAGGTGCCTACTGGAAAATTAAAGAGCTTGCAAATTTTATAAAGATTCAACTTATATGTATATAGAGAGAAAATATATGTAAGTAAATATCCATTGTATTTTTATCATTCTCTGGATACCCCAAAGCCATTTTCTGAGATGCATCCATGCAGGCACAGACAGCAATACCCCACGGGCAGCAGTGAGATAAATGACCAGATCCTCTGCTTTTTATGGTATCTGTCAATAGAGCACGGTCTGAAGTCTAGTCAGCGTTGTAATGTTGGGAATCCATCAACCAATTTACAAACAGTAATCTCCTCATTTGGATTTTTTTTTTTTCAGATTTTTACTGAGGGGTATGTATTTGTCAGCCCACCATGAATAACTCTCCTGCTCTTCTGCAAAATAGTGGCATGCGAGCCACTCAAGCAGAAAGACAGGGCCACATCTGAATGATGGCATCTCCAACAGGGCAGCACTCTCTCAGTACTGTACTGGAGTGGGACCTGAACCTGGAACCCTGTGACACAGAGGAGATCCCGAGGGCTACCAACTGAACCATGGCTGAAACCCATTCAGAAATCTCGCCCAGCCAAACAAAATAAAAACAAAACTCAAGATAATCAACAGATTCCCAATTAAATCATAAAGTTATCAATGTCTGCAAGGCAGTCCGTACCCTGTAATGTTCATTTATATCTGGGACAATACTTGTATTGAGAAGTGACTTGCGACTAGGTAAATAGAAGGAAGGTGATACAGACCGAGACAGCTGTGGCCATAATGCACCAGGAAGTCAGCTCCAAGGGCTCTGGCTGTGAAATCATCCACGCAGCATGCTCCATAGGTTACATCACCCATTATCAGGGTGTCAGCTCCTGTGAACCTGAAAAACAAGCCTGAGAGTTACATATCACATTGACACTTCTGAGTTTCTGCACAAAGTTCCTATAATCCTTACCAATAGGGAACTGCTTCAATCCCAGATACTTCACCAAGGACAAGAACCAATGCCGTAACTTTAATTCGGAGGTAAGTATCAGGGACATTCAGTTCAGGAACAACGGAGGAGGCCATTCAGCCTCTCGATTCTGTTCTGTCATTGAATTGGCAGACCACGACCAATCTGCACATCAATCTCAATTTTCCCACCTTTGATCCATAACCCTCGACTTCCTTAACCAACAAAAAATGATCAATCTCAATCCTTAAGATTCCAGTTGACTTCTCTGCATCCACAGGTTCTTTTATGGGCCAAGGATGTTTGAAATTTCAACTGCCCTTTGTGTGAAGAAGCACTTCCTGACTTCACCTTTGACTGGTTTAGCTCTACCTTGAGGATTACAGGAGATGAGCACGGTCTAGTTCAAACAGATTGGGCTTTGATGGTGGGAGAGAAGTTGTGAAGTGAATCACGGAAACAGTTTTAAACTAGAGAGGGAAATGATGACCGCTGATACAGATAGCCGCAGCATAAAGGGAGGTGTGGAAGAAGCATGCACTAGAGCCAGACAACTGTAGAGTGTCACCTGGATGTAGGGTTGGAGATGTAGGAATACGAAGGGGAATTAGAGTGTCCCAGAGTTTGAGGAACACGAGGAAGCAATTCAGCACCTCAAGTCTCTCCAACTATTCAATATGATCATGACCAATCTGCATTTAATTCCATCCATTTGACTTTGTTCAGCCATCTTGACCCATAAAAATCTACTGATTACAGACTTGAAATAATTAATTGAGCCAGCATCCATTGTGTTTCGTAGGTGAAAGCTTGACACTTGAAGGAAAAGGTAGGAAAGTGGAGTTAAGGATTATCAGATCAGCCAAGCTCTTATTGAATGGTGGAGCAGGCTCGATGGGCTGAATGGCCTACTTTGTCTGTCCCCACACCTTATGGTTTTAACCACCTTTTACATGAAGAAGTTTTTTCTAACTTCTCTCCCGAATGAACAACTGATTTTAAAGTTTTGTCACCCCTGTTCTACATCTCCTCCACCAGGGGAAAGTGTTCCTCTCCATCCACCCTATCAAGGACTTTCAAAATCCAAAAAAAAACTCCATCAAATCACCCTTGATTCGATACTCCAGTATCACTCCGATACTCTGGTGAATATGTAGTGATGGGGTAAATCTGCAGACACAGGAGTAACCAGGCTATGCAGCGAATTGCGCACAAGGATAAGAATTTTGGAAGGTATGTGTCAGAGGGACGGTGCAGTAGAGGTTGGCAAAGAGATGACATGTACTATGGGAAAAAAATTGAAAAAACTGCAGATGCTGTAAATCAGAAATAAAAACAGAAATTGCTGGAAAAGCTCAGCAGGTCTGGCATCAGCTGTGGAGAGAAATCAGAGTTAATGTTTCAGGTGGAGTGACCCTTCCTCAGGAATCTGGTATTATGGATTGGGTGGTGTTTTGAGGAGGGATACCGAATGACTGCCTCAGTGAAGGAAATGAACACACAAGTGCAATTTACTGGCTGCAACCAGACCAAAGGGTTCCTTTTCAACTTTAACTTCAAGGTCACACCTTGTGAACTCATAAAAACCTTTTTGAACACCTCCTCTTTTCTGCTACATTAAGACACAGTTGAGATGTGAATCAATAATTGCTGGAAATTTGTGAAACCCTCCTCTAATTAGATGATATGTACATGGGACCTTAGGTAATCAGCAGTACTCATTGGAATATAGGAGCACAAGAACACCATTCAGCACCCCCTCACCTCCCCACCATTCCACTAGATCATGGATGATCATCTATTGCAACCCATTATCTCATACTATCCCCATATTCTTAATTAATTGATTGATTAATTTATTGTCACGAGTACCGAAGTACAATGAAAAGCTTTGTTTATGAGCAGTACAGAAAGATCACAGTAAGCAAGGATGTACAGATCAAAACAACTTAGACAGAGGTACAGGTTACATTGCACAGGGCATGCACTAGGTGAGATCACATTAGCAAGATCAACCATTATTTGAGGCTACAGAATCTGTTCATCAGTCTAATAACGGCTGGAAGAAGCTGTCCCTGAACCTGCCGGTGCGTGTTCAGGCTTCTGCATTTTCTGCCTGATGGAAGACGTTATAGGAGGCCATTACCAGGGTGCGATGGGTCTTTGGTGATGTTGGCTGCCTTTCCATGGCAGTGAGCTGTGTAAGTAGATTCCATGGATGGAAGGTTGGCTTCTGTGATGGTCTGAGCTGTGCACACCACCTTCTGTAGTTTCTTATGGTCCTGGACAGAGCAGTTGCCGTACCAGGCCATTATGGGCCCAGACAGTATGCTTTCCATGGTGCATCTGTAGAAGTTGGTGAGGGGCCTTACGGACATGCCAAATTTCCTGAGCTGCCTGAGGAAGAAGTGGCGTTGTTGTGTCTTCTTGACTGTCACATTTACATGGGAAGTCCAGGACAGGTCGGTTATCGTCACTCCTAGGAATTCGACGCTCTCCACCTTCTCAACCTCAGTTCCATTGATGTAGATGGGGGCGTGTTTTCCTCCTTTCTTTCTGAAGTCAATGATCAGTTCTTTAGTTTTGCCGACATTGAGAGACAGAGAGAAAGACAGAGAGAGAGAGAGAGAGAAAAAGAGAGAGAGGTTGTTTTCATTGCACCACGTCACCAAGCCCTCTATCTCCTTTCTGTTTACTGAATTGTTGTTAGATACCCATCCTATCACTGTGGTGTGGTCAGTGAACTTGTGGATGGCGTTCATTTGGAATTTGGCGACACAGTTGTGTGTGTACAGGGAGAACGGTAGGGGGTTGAGGACACATCCGTCGGGGCTCTAGTGTTGAGTGTTATTGTGGAGGAGGTGCAGTTACTTATCCTCACTGATTGTGGTCTAAGGGTCAGAAAGATGGTAATCCAGTTGCAGAGGGCAGAGCGGAGATCAAGGTGACAGAGTTTTGAGCTCAGTCTGGAGGGGATAATGGTGTTGAAGGCGGAGCTGTAGTCAATGAGCAGGAGGTGACTCTTTAATATGTAGAAATTCACAGATCTCCATCTTGAATCTGCTCAATGACTGAGCTTTCACGGACCCCTGGGGCAGAGGTCACTCTAAGTCCTGAATGAGAAATTCCTTCTCATCTCAATCCTAAACTGCCTACCTCTCACAGTGAGTCTGTGTCCCCGGATCTGGATCTGCAACAGACCCCATCCCCCTCCATCCCCCACCCCCAATTCTCTGCTTCTACGGTGTTGAGCTCTAGAACGACTGGGTATGTGGTCACCATTTATTCTTCTGAACTCTAGAGAATTAAGGCCTGGTCTCCTTCATCTCCACTTACAGAATAATCTCAGCCTTCTGAAGTTTAGTCTGGGGTGTCCCTCTGTGGCTAATACATCCTTCCATAGGTGAGGAAGCCAAACTGGACACAATAATCCCCTGGCTGTTTCACCAAGGCTCAACACAATTGCAGCTCGATCTCTTTAGTCTTTCATTCCAGAGGTTGTGCAAAGGGAGCTCAGGAATGACAGTATGAACTGCTCTCTAAAATCTTCTTCCTGAACAATTATGGAGAGGATAGAGGCCACAAGACAGGGTCACCCTGAGCTACTTCACGTTTACCATGTTTAGATGCTACAGTCTTTATTACGCTGAGAAGGTCACACCAAATATGCTGAGTGTGATTTACATATGATAATTGAGCTAATTAGCAGCTGGACATTGCCCTGAATTCAGAAATAATAGTTAGAGCTGTCTTTCTGAAGCTTGCATTGCTTGTCCATGTATTTGAAAGATGAACGCTGTTAAGGGATGATACTGCCAGCTACACAAGCACATTGTTTATCCTGAGGACCCCTGCTTGGCGCCTAATATTGCTAAGCAGACAAATCCTGCAGTGAAACACCCCTCAACTCCAACAAACACCTCTTCAGTAAGCTTCAGTTACAACTTCAGCATAACATGCCCCTCTTCATGAACCACAGTGGTACATTCCCCCTCCGAGAGAGGAGCCTGGGCCTGATTCAGACATGGCCTCCTAGGGAGGTGTGGTTGGACAGTAAAACATCCAAAAGCCTTCTGACCAGGTTTTACATCCATCAAGCAAGCTCCTTCACCCAGTTTCAAATCTTGAAGATTTTCTCAATATCCAACTCCTCCTTCTGAGCATGTTTAAACACTGAGATCCATTTAGAATGATATCCTGGGAAAGAAAAGCAGACACTGCTACAGAGTTGGAAGTTTGAAATTCTCATCCTTGTACCATAGCCTCATATCTCTATCTCTCTCTGTAAACCCATTCTGCTCCAAGCTTCAGGTCTCTTGGACATCGCTGATTTTAAGAGTGGTCATGCCTTTAGCTGACTGGGCCCTGAGCTCTCAGATTCCTTTCTAGGCCTCCTCCTGCTTCCTTTACGACATTGAAACATATCTCTCTGACCATACTCAATGGCAGATTTCGCTCGACAATGCTCTTGTGAGGCACCTTGGGCCACTTCATGACATTAAAGGCAACTTCCTGCAGCTTTGGCATTTAACATAAACTGGCCCCAAAGGAACAGTTGCTCAAAGTCCTCAAGCACAGGGTGGTTACTGTCACAGGCAAAGTGCGTCTATGGCCACGAGGTGTGGGGTGTGTGACACCACCAAGCACAGGGATGACACTATTGCACATTTTGGTGTCTTGGTCTATAGCATACAAGGCTACGGACCAAGTGCCAAACAGTGGGAGGAGAATAAATGGAAGCTTGATGATTAGCCCAGACATAATGGGCCGAAGGGCCCCTTTCCATGCTGTAAAAACTCTATGACATCAACATGGACCTCCCAGTCTACAAACCCACAAGTAAAAATGGGCCAGAATCATCTGCGTTTGAGAGTATATTGAAACAATGATGAGAACAGTAAGCCAAATCACGGTATATTCTTGGTTAATCGTTGTCTTGTACACTCCTGTATTTTGCAAAATTACTGTTGATATATTTCTTTTTAAATTAATCTCCCGTACCAACCCTACGTTATTGAACAAGACGACATCTGGTATTGGTCAGCGGATCAACCAGCTAAAAACTGTACTGTCCAGTATAAAACTGGACCAGCCTTCTCCAACCCCAATACCCCTATCTTTCTTTGGAAAGGCTTAGCTTTTTATTTGTCAGTGGGATATGGATGTTGCTGACTTGGCAAGCATTTATTTCCTGTTCCTAACTGCCTCTTGTATTGAGTAATTTAGTAGGACGATTTCAGAGGGCAATTAAGAGTCAACCACATTGCTATGGGTCTGGAGTCACAAGTAGGCCAGAGTAGTATGATGATATCATGGCTTTAAGAGGTGTATTCTGTCCTCTTTTTTTATGGAGACAGAGGTACAGAGGGGTCTGCTCCAAGCCAATAATGTAAACAGCTTGTGAGGCCTTGGGGTTATTTTTTGAAAGTTGGAACAATAGATGCAGCCTGAATGGGTGGAGTCGGGCCCTCACTGAACCAGGGTTTTAGTTTAGCTTTCAGTAGTTGGTGGGGTTTTGAAGTTGCTATACATCTCTCCCTGCTACAGCAAAACACTTGAGTTCTCACTCTCTGCCAGAATTTCCTCTTAATGTTCTTTCCTCCTGGACTACAGAAACATTGCATATGAGACAGTCTACTTTACTGAATTTGCCTTTGCCGAGAGTGTGTTTATGGGATGTTACTATATTGAAACAAATACTGCTGATTAGTTAAATAATCCATTATTCCACTGAGTTTTCCAACAGAGTTAAAGTTAAACTAATTCTTAGATAACAAGGTGTACAGCTGGATGAACACAGCAGGTCAAGCAGAATCAGAGGAGCAGGAAAGCTGACGTTTCGGGTCTGGACGCTTCTTCAGAAGATCTGAAGAAGGTTCTAGACCCGAAACGTCAGCTTTCCTGCTCCTCTGATGCTGCTTGGCCTGCTGTGTTCATCCAGCTCTACACCTTGTTATCTCAGATTCTCCAGCATCTGCAGTTCCTACTATCTCTTAAACCAATTCTTCTTCCTTTTGTTTGTATTTTAACTGTAGAGTAAGAATTAAGTGTGTTTTGCTTAAAGCTGAGTAGTGTAACCAATCGAATTACATCTGAAATGCAGCACTTTATACTTGCCTTTAAATAAGAAGAAGTTGGGGTCCAGGCTAACTCCTTGATATATCTGAAGGAGGTTTGGTCTAGTCCCTAACAGCAGGTAGGGACAACGTATTTCATTCCCTAAAGGGTATTAGTAAACCAAGGGATTTTTTTCCCCAGGACAATCTAAAATGATTACATGGTTGCCATTAGACTAACCCATAATTCCAGACTTTTATTAATTTCAAATTTCCCCATCCGGCGGCACTTGAACCTGCGCTCCAGAGATTAGCCTGGTTCTCCAGATTACTGGTCTAGTGACATTACCACTACACCATGGATTACAGAACAAAGATGGATACGTGGAGTTACGACATAGATCAGTTATAATCTAAATGAATGGTGGATGAAGCTCAAAGGGCTGACTGGTCTTTCCCCGTTCCTGTGAGCTGTGGGACTCACAATTGGTACAAAACCAGCTTTCTTCTCCATCTCAAATCTGAGCTCACTGTGGGCCACTAGTGGCATCTACTCAACACTGCAGCATGGGGAAACAACACAGAACTGGAATAACACAGTGTGGAGCTGGAGGAGTACAGCAGGCCAGGCAGCATCAGAAAAAGGGTCTCAACCCGAAACGTTGACTTTCCCACTCCTCTGATGCTGCCTGGCCTGCTGTGTTCCTCCAGCTCCATACTGTGTTATCTCTGACTCCAGCATCAGCAGTTCTTACTACCTCTGAACTGGAATGGGAGTTTTTTACCTTATGTCCTTGGCCATTGTAGGGCCGGGTGTTACATCTGTGATGTCCCTCCTGTCCTAGATCCTGGATTTCAACGTTAATTTTTTAATGTTTACCAGAGTTGCGGATTTGTTCATCTCTGCTAAGCACTGATTACTGGCTCCTGTTATAATTCCTACAGCAAACTGGTTTGAGCTTGGGTTCAAAGTATTTACCAAAACTCTGCACTTTCCAGCTAAACATGTACAGTGCAAATAAGGCAACGCTTTCCAGGCTTTGTGTGCGTGTGCCTGGAATGGCTGTCAGATTACAATTATCCAACAGCCTGAAGGGGCTTTACACTCCATTAATGCCGAACTGAGGCAGACATACTAACTGCTAACATTTCTGTTTCACCAGTGCCTCAAAGCAATTCAAGGTTGGAAGAAGAGAAAAGCACTGGCAGAACCAGAGACGCAGAGATGAGGAGACTGGCAGAAAAGTGAAAGAGGAGACAATGAGAAAGAAAGAGAGAGGCGCACACAATGAAGGGAAGAAGAGACACCGAAACAGAGATATGAAAATAGATACAAGTAGGCAGGGAGTGGGCTGGAGGAAAGTGAGACAGTGCTGGAAAGGCTGGAGAAGAAAAGCTGTAGAGTGTATGATAAAAATGCAGATACAAAAAGAGTGAGAAAGAAGACTGAGAGAAACACACAGCAAAGAAAGGAGGACAGAAGAAGGATGGAGAAAGTGAGAGGGGGATATAAAGACAGAAGGCAGAACAGAGAAACAGTCAAGCACAGGAACAAGCCCTTCAGCCCTCCATGTCTATGCTGACCATGATGCCATTCTAAACTGCCTGCACTTGGCCCATTTCCCTCTATTCTCTGCTTGTTCATGTTTCTGTCTAAATGTCTCTTAGATGTCGCTATTGTCACGGCTTCTATCACCTCCCCAGCAGGCTGTTCCAGGCATCTACCACTCTCTGTGTAGAAAACATTCCTTGCACATCTCCCTCTCACCTTAAACTTACTCCCCCTGTTATTTGACATTTCTACCCTAGGAAACAGACTCTGACTACCCACCCTAGCTCATGCTTCTCATGATTTTATACATTTCTATCTCGTTGCCCCACAGCCTCTGATGCTCTAGAGAAAACAATCCAAATTTGTCCAACCTCTCCTTACAGCTAATACACTTCAATCCAGGCCACATCCCGGTAAACCTCTCCTGCACCCTCTCCAAAGCCTCCACATCCTTCCTACGGTGTGGTGACCAGAACAGCACACAATACTCCAAATGTGGCCTAACTAAAATTTTATACAGCTGCAACATAACTCATCAACTTTTATACTCAATGCCCCGACTGATGAAGGCAAACATGCCATATGCCTTCTTTACCACTTTATCCACTTGTGTTACCACTTTCAGGGAACTACGGACTTGTACCCCAAGATCCATCTGTATAATCAATTATGCTAAGGGTTCGGATATTTACTGCATATTTTTCTGCTGCATTTGACCCCCGAAAATGCATCATCTCAGACGTGACTGGATTAAACTCCATCTGCTATTTCTCCGCTCAGTTTTCCAACTGATCACTATCCAGTCATAAACCTTCGTCACTATGCACAATGCAACCAATTTTCATGTCATCTGCAAACTTACTAATTAGACTAGTTACATTTACATCCATATCATTTATATAAATCAGCAACAACAGAGGGCCCAGCACTTACAGACAGTAAGAACTGTAGATGCTGGAGTCAGAGATAACACAGTGTAGAGCTGGAGGAACACAGCAGGCCAGGCAGCATCAGAGAAACAGGAAAGTTGTTGTGCTATGTTCAACAGCCACGTCACACTGACCTTGCTGCTATCTTTTAAGAGATAACAATGTATTTTACCTTGCGTTCATGTCATTAACTAGTCTTAAGTAATATAACCCAGATCTTACTATTACCTAATTAATGACTTCTTGTTACTCACCTACATACCTTTTCTGTCAACAACTTATTAATGGTTAATCTTTATCAATGAATATGAGTAAGCCCTGTAAAACAATATTACAAGCAGCAAATTCACCCAAAGAAAATCTCAATGGAATCAGGTGCTAGATGTGGGCATGTCTTACAACATGGGTATTTATAGCTCTGCACCATAAGACCATAAGAAATAGGAACAGGAGTAGACCATTCAGCCCCTCGAGTCATGAAGGAGGTAAGAAGATCGAGTGAGGAAACAAAGAACAAAGAAAATTACAGCACAGGAACAGGCCCTTTGGCCCTCCAAGCCTGAGCCGATCCAGATCCTCTATCTAAACCTGTCACCTATTTTCCAAGGATCTGTATCCCTCTGCTCCCTGCCCATTCATGTATCTGTCTAGATACATCTTAAATGACAGGAGATGGGAGGAGATCAGATCGTGCCCGCCTCTACCACCTCCGCTGGCAACACATTCCAGGCACCCACCACCCTCTGCGTAAAGAACTTTCCACGCATATCTCCCTTAAACTTTTCACCTCTCACCTTGAAATTGTGACCCCGAGTAATTGAGTCCCTCACTCTGGGAAAAAGCTTCTTGCTATCCACCCTGTCTATACCTCTCATGATTTTGTAGACCTCAATCAGGTCCCCCCTCAACCTCCGTCTTTCTAATGTAAATAATCCTAATCTACTCAACTTCTCTTCATAGCTAGCGCCCTCCATACCAGGCAACATCCTGGTGAACCTCCTCTGCACCCTCTCCAAAGCATCCACATCCTTTTGGTAATGTGGCGACCAGAACTGTACGCAGTATTCCAAATGTGGTCGAAGCAAAGTCCTATACAACTGTAACATGACCTGCCAACTCTTGTACTCAATACCCTGTCCAATGAATGAAAGCATACCGTATGCCTTCTATTCTGCTGCATTCTCCAACAGTCCCCTTCACTATCTGCTACTCCACCAATCTTAGTGTCATCTGCAAACTTGCTAATCAGACCATCTATACCTTCCTCCAGATCATTTATGTATATCACAAACAACAGTGGTCCCAACACGGATCCCTGTGGAACACCACTGGTTACAGTTCTCCATTTTGAGAAACTCCCTTCCACTACAACTCTCTGTCTCCTGTTGCCAGTTCTCTATCCATCTAGCTAGTACACCCTGGACACCATGCAACTTCACTTTCTCCATCAGCCTACCATGGGGAACCTTATCAAACGCATTACTGAAGTCCATGTCTATGACATCTACAGCCCTTCCCTCATCTATCAACTTTGTCACTTCCTCCAGGAATTCTATCAAGTTGGTCAGACATGACCTTCCCTGCACAAAACCATGCTGCCTATCACTAATAAGCCCATTTTCTTCCAAATGTAAATAGATCCTATCCCTCAGTCCCCTTCCTGATCCTGTGGGCCCTGCTAAGTTTGAGCCCATCCATTGTGTTGTCCTGTCAGGGAGGAGGGAAGGGGACGGAGCTGGACTCGCTATGAAGCAGCGATACAGGCAGCTGGATGATGGGATAGGCTGCCTGGAATGGCTATCTCAATTTACTGGGACATCAGCCCCATTTTAAAAATGAAGATCAGACCCCTTATTTTCTCCATGTTCCTTCATAACTATCTGCTCAGTATTAATATCACAGAATTCAGATACTATGTCTTTGAAATGGAGATGAAAAAAATAAACTTCTAACAATCTCATGGAGCTCTTAGTTAACTTCCGCAGACATTGAAAAATCTCTAATCAGTACACACATACAAGAAATGTAAATCCTTGAGTGATCAATCTGTTTCAAAATTAAACATCTCTTTCATTAAACACAAAGAAAGGTAACTGTTTAAAAACCTCACAAAACTGTCTGTCACAAGCGAACACAACCCTCGCCATGCATTCAGACAATGGCACAGACATCTAGCCAACAAAACCCATATCCCATGAGTGAATTTTAAAAAAATGGCGATGAAGATAGACATGTGCACAGAGACACATGGTAACACAGTCCCAGGCATATTTTAACATGAGAGGAGAAAGGTTTAAAAGGAATCTGAGGGGCAACTTTTTCACATAGAGGATGGTTCTTACGTGGAATGAACTGCCAGAGGAAGTGGTAGATGAAGGTCTGGTTACATTTAAAAGACATTTGGACAGCTACATGAATAGGAAAGGTTTAGAGGGATATGGGCCAAATGCAGGCAAATGGAACTAGCTTAGTTCGGGAAACTGAGTTGGCATGGACAAGTTGGACGAAAGGGTCTGTTTCTGCACTGTATGACTCTATGGCTCTGTGTGTGTAATAATGGAGCCATGCAGACAAATAGATGGACATGCATATTGATAATAGGTTTTAGATTAACAGTTTATTGAAAATTTATTATAGCAACAAGTGCCAAATTATCATGATGCCACAAATAAAACAAATTATCATAATTCATAAAATAATTATAGCCAGTTGTTGAAATACAACTAAAGTATAAAATAACAGAAGAATTCACAACGCTCAATTATGAATGTTTCTGCTACTATGGAACCTTCATGATGAACAATTTTTGATGGGCTTGAACTTGAAGGACTGGCGATGCCTGATTTTTTTTTTTTTAAAAGGAAATTGGAACATTGTTTTAACAATATATTTCTTGATAGTCTCGGGTCTTGTGATAACAGGGACAAAGACACACACACACACACACAATTAATCTTCCCCTTTGGTCTCCGGGCACAGGCACATTACATTGAAAGAATCCCAGGGATTCAGACTGTGATTTACACTGAAGCAAGGTAATCATCACTGGTTTATCCCTTAGTGGTGCTGAGTTGCAGAAGCCTCCTCACAGCTCTGCCGACCTCTGTACAATCTGTGAGCGGCCACCTGAGGCAGGAACCCCACCTTATGGGGCTGGCTAAACACTGAATCCATCAGCTTGCTCCATCAGGGAAAAACTATATAGGAGGCAAGGTACCCAACAGGAGAACTAAACACCTTGAGGCACTTTGACCACACACAGCGAGCTGCCATCGGGTATCGGATGTGAAAGGGAACTCAGGTCGCTCTCTCAGCAGGTTAGGTGGGCACTGGAGTATTACAGCATACCAGCCAAGGCGTGAGGGATCCACACCCAGACACTTGGCAGTTAGCTTTAAATTGGGTCTGGGCAGCCAGGGCAGTGACAGCAGGACACCTGAGGAGAGCAGGCAAGAGCAGGTTATACACGAAGGTAGGTGAGAGCGAGGTACACCTGAGGAGAGCAGGGGAGAGCAGGTGAGAGCGAGGTACACCCACAGACAGGTGAGAGCGAGGTACACCCGAGGAGAGCAGGTGAGAGCGAGGTACACCCACAGACAGGTGAGAGTGAGGTACACCCGAGGAGAGCAGGTGAGAATGAGGTACACCCAAGGAGAGCAGGTGAGAGTGAGGTACTCCCACAGACAGGTGAGAGTGAGGTACACCCGAGGAGAGCAGGTGAGAGTGAGGTACACCCGAGGAGAGCAGGTGAGAGTGAGAAATTCCCGAGGAGAGCAGGTGAGAGTGAGAAATTCCCGAGGAGAACAGGTGAGAGTGAGGTACCCCCACAGACAGGTGAGAGTGAGGTACACCCGAGGAGAGCAGGTGAGAGTGGGGTACACCCGAGGAGAACAGGTGAGAGTGAGGTACACCCGAGGAGAGCAGGTGAGAGTGAGGTA
>NW_025968011.1:21424-21778 GCF_021869965.1 Rhincodon typus
GAGCAGGTGAGAGTGAGGTACACCCGAGGAGAGCAGGTGAGAGTGAGAAATTCCCGAGGAGAACAGGTGAGAATGAGGTACACCCACAGACAGGTGAGAGTGAGGTACCCCCACAGACAGGTGAGAGTGAGGTACCCCCACAGACAGGTGAGAGTGAGGTACACCCACAGACAGGTGAGAGTGAGGTACACCCACAGACAGGTGAGAGTGAGGTACACCCGAGGAGAACAGGTGAGAGTGAGGTACACCCGAGGAGAACAGGTGAGAGTGAGAAATTCCCGAGGAGAACAGGTGAGAGTGAGGTACACCCGAGGAGAACAGGTGAGAGTGAGGTACTCCCGAGGAGAACAGGTG
>NW_025968011.1:21788-23481 GCF_021869965.1 Rhincodon typus
CCCGAGGAGAACAGGTGAGAGTGAGGTACTCCCGAGGAGAACAGGTGAGAGTGAGGTACATCCACAGACAGGTGAGAGTGAGGTACCCCCACAGACAGGAGAGAGTGAGGTACCCCCACAGACAGGTGAGAGTGAGGTACACCCACAGACAGGTGAGAGTGAGGTACTCCTGAGGAGAGCAGGTGAGAGTGAGGTACACCCGAGGAGAGCAGGTGAGAGTGAGGTACACCCGAGGAGAGAGGTGAGAGTGAGGTATGCCCAGGGAGAGCGAGGTATACCTGAGGAGGGGTGAAAATGAGACACACCTGAAATGGACACTTGGGAAAGAAATACTGAATTTTGAAAGAATATTATAAACCATTAATTCTGCGATGCATCCAATCCAATGCAAAGAAACTTTGCCACTGCCAAAATAGCACAGGAATTAATATTTCAGCTGCACCAGGTTCCCTGAAAAGCAAGCTCTCTCTCTTAGCATCGACCAGTCTGATCACTGTCAGAGCATTGTACTGCAATCCCAGCATTCTGGAACAGTTTAAAATTCAAACTATGTTGTACAAACAAACTACATCACAGCCATCTATATTGAGAGAGGGATCTGCAAGACTGGTTAGTGAAAACCCTGAAAAAGATAAGCAACTCGGGTTATGTAGTAATCTATAATCCCCGATTGATCAAACACTTCAAATAACAGAGAAACCTTCAGTGCCAGGCTAAGACACCACAAGTAGTTGAAGGGGGTTTGATCGTTCTATGGATAAAGCTGCAGTAGTTGCTCCAACTGCACTAGTGGGATTTAATCGCATGTAATTCTCGGATCGGAAGGTATTTAGTCCACCAGATGCTATGTGCTTTTGTCGAGGCAACACAACAAAACCTAAAAGCCAAAAATAATCAACCGAGCTTCCTAACTCCACACACTGATTCCCCACCCCAAACACTTCTCTCTAAAACGATAATCCGCACTCTCTGCCATTCCCCGCGGTGTTGATTGCATGTTTGAATTTAATCAGGCTAAGCCTGGCCTCAAACAGAAAACACACTTGTGGTTTTTACAGTCTGGAGCGCACTGCTTCCAGCTCCCGCGCAGACAGATTTTACAGCAGCTTCCAAAAACACACCGATTTGGTCAGAGACTCCGAACAGAAAGATCGGCAAAGTGGGATCAATAAGAAGGTGTTCCTGCAAAGGGCTGACACACGCTTGATGTGCCAAATGGCCTCCTCTAGCAGTGGGTCATTCTATGTTTGTGATCCTGGAGATCACTGGGTGAGGCTCACTTCGGTTTCTGGAGCTGCTCCTTTTGGGACTAACAATGTAGGCACCAAGGGTCAAACAGTCTCAACTGCATTGTGAAAGCATTCGATTAAATGAATAGCCCCTTATACACCTAACTCAAAGGGAGGCAGAGAGGGCAAGCACAGGTCAGTGTGTATGTGTGTGTCTGCGTGTGTGGGAGTAAAGGGAGCCAGGGAGAGAGAAAAATGGAGGGAGAAGCAGAGGGAGACAGGGTGAGGGAGGGAGGGAGGGAGGGAGGGAAGGACAGAGGAGACAGGAATGAGAGAGAAAGGGTGGGATAGAGGAAGAGAGGGAGTCTGGATGGACAGTGGGATGCAAGGAGGAATAGAAAGAAGAAGGGACAGGGAAGGAAGGGAAGAACAGGGGGAGGAAGGGAAGAACAGGGGGAGGAAGG
>NW_025968011.1:23491-25000 GCF_021869965.1 Rhincodon typus
GGGGGAGGAAGGGAAGAACAGGGGGAGGAAGGGAAGAACAGGGGGAGCCAGACAGAAAAAGAGCAATGAAGGGAGCCAGAAGGAGAAATGGAATGAGAATACAAGAGTGAGAGAGAAAGAGAGCGAGAGAGAGGTAGGGACAGAGAGCTTGAGGGAAATGGAGAGTACGAGGGACACAGAGATGAGGAAGGTAGAGATGAAGAAGGATAGCGAGGGGGAAGTGACAGAGGGAGACAGTGTGTGAAGGAGAGAGAACCAGTGCATGGAAGAGAGGGGATGGACAGAGAGTGAAAGGCACAGGGAGAGCGAAGCAGCAAGGTTAAGTTAAATAGGCCAGACAGGGAAAGGACACAGAGAGATAGAGAGATAGAAGAAGTCAGAGAGAATCAGTTGTGTGACTGTCAATGCTGACTCGTTCTGGTGTACAATGCATTGCAAGAAAATGCGGGAAAGTAAAGCTGTGAGGAAGTGAGTGAGGGAGTCTGAGGAAGAAAGTATGTCACTGGATGTGCAAAGAGAGAGATGAGAATCGAGTCTTTGACAGAAAGAGTGTGAGGGGTGAGGAGGAAGTGTAATGAGAAGAAATTAAGTGAATGCAGGTGCAGGAGAGTGAGAATTGCAGACGAGAGACCATGAGGAAAGTATGTGTATATAAATGTCTGCATCTAGTTAGAACTCAAAGAAAAATGTCTCTTCCACTGGTATGGTGGACATTATTTTGTGTGCCGCTTAAGCTAACTTCTCACCAGAAGCTAGCAATGTGTTTATCACCTTAATCCACGCTGACAATGGCAGCATGCTGATGAGAGTTATAATGGAGGCAACAAAAGCAGAAAACTTATTGACCTCTCTCTGAAAATGCTGCTGTGTGTGTTGGGCTGTGAGGCAGGAACCCCTGAGAGATGGCAGGTTCAGGGACAGGCTACAACCTGCCTGGTTTCAGAGGGGGAGCCCCAGGTCACCGCACATGGTGGCCATTCTGCCAAGATAGTGGCAAGTGCGAGAATGACCATGAAAGGCTGGTTTCTATGGAAAATACTCAACAGGCCTACAACTGTCAGGTTTTTCTGGGGTGAGAGCAAGTGTCTTCAAACCTACACTACCTCCCCACCCCCCCCAAACAACCCCCCAACCCCGCAACAGTTCAAGTTCCCCTCCGTGGGGTTACAGGGTCTGATTAATATAACAGCTTCATTTCTGGATTCAGTTCTCATCCCAGAAACCTGAGCCGACACTCCAGGGCAGGACTGAGGGGGTCTTGCAGAAGAGACGAAGGCCTGTCTGCAACGTTCCCTCTAATAACTCCGGCCTCCAAGGTCCATTAGCAGTAATGATGGGAGAAACTAGAGTACTGTGTCGGCATGCCGATCAGTGCACACCCTTGGAGAGTCCGCAAAGCTTGGAGAGAACACTGCCCTCTCAGGGGCAACGTAACAATCCCTTGGTCTTATTTTGCAGAAGAGCAGCAGAGTTCGCCCTGGAATCCTGGTCAACATTTATCCCTTATCA
>NW_025968012.1:0-789 GCF_021869965.1 Rhincodon typus
AGCCATGGAGTCATACAGCACAGAAACAGATCCTTCGGTCCAACTCATCCATGCCAACCAAGTTTCACAAATTAAACTAGTCTCATTTGCCCACATTTGACCCATATCCCTCAACCTTTCCTATCATATGCCTGTCCAAACATCTTTCAAATGTTGTAACCATACCTGCATCTGGCACTTCCTCTGGCAGTTCATTCCACAGTATGGCAGCTTTTTCACACAGAGGGTGGTTCAATCAGGTTCCTTTTAAATTGTTCTCATCTTAAAATTATGCCCTCTAGTTTTGAACACACCCCTGACCAGAGTTCCCTCTAAGTCGTGTGACTGCACAGCCACTCAGATTCGGTTGGGGTCACCCCCATGTCCCCCAGAAAGGTATTGTTGAACTCAGCAAGTTAGCTGATGCCATCAAAAAAAAAGAGAGATTACAAGAGTCCATAGACAGTACGTTCCTGTTAGGGCGAAAGGCAAGGCTGGTAGGTGTAGGGAATGCAGAGGGCTACAGAAATTGAGATTTTGGTTAAGAAGGAAGCATTTGTCAGGTATAGACAGTAGAGATCAAGTGAATCCCTAGAACAGTATAAAAGCCGTAGGAGCATAGTGAAGAGGGGAATCATGTAGGCAAAAAGGGGACGAGTTGGCTTTGGAAAATAGGGTTAAGGAAAATTGAAAGGGATTCTATAAATACATTAAAGACAAAAGGGTAACTAGGGAGAGAATAGGGCCCCTTAAAGATCAGCAAAGCCACCCATGTGTGGAACTGCAGAAGACAGGCGAGATATCAAACAA